>NC_043006.1:104059753-104072253 GCF_006345805.1 Octopus sinensis | reverse complement strand
GGTTTTTAACAGTTTTGAGTGTATTGCACTGAATTGCTGTTTCGAGCTTAATATTATTAGCTATATTTCGTTCTTTAATTATGAAAATTAGATATGGTTAATTAAACTATATTAATGAAGTTCAAAGGGTTAAGTGAAAGCAAAAGAATTTTCATTTCATTTGACAAATATTAGTTATTCGTCTAATTCTTCAATAACTTTATATAAAAAGACTTAATAACGAAAGGAGTGCTGAGAGGTCAACCAGTCTTAGATTTAAACCATTCTGATAACAAGTTGATACTGATACCGCGTATCACTATTTGGAACTAGCGTTTATATGTAATATGGCACACTGCGTAAGCGCCTTCTGTTATAATCTCCGATCGAGCAAAGTCTGGTGAGTGGATAGACGGAAACTGAATGAAGCCCATCGTGTATATATATATATATGTGTGTGTGTGTGTGTGTGTGTGTCTTTCTGTCGATGTTTGTCCCCCACTATTGCTTGACAACAGGTGTTGGTGTGTTTACATCCCCGTAACTTAGCAGTTCGGTAAAGTGAGCGATAGAATAAGTACCAGGTTTTAAAACAAAAGTATAGGGATCGATTCATTCGACTAAAAATTCTTCAAATCAGTGATCTAATGACTGAAACAAGTAAAAGATAAAAGATTAAAGAAATTATTATTATTATTATTATTATTATTATTATTATTATTATTATTATTATTATTATTATTATTATTATTATTATTATTATTATTGCTGTTGTTGTTGTTGTTTTGATTTTCGCTGTTCTATTTGCGGTTGTTCTTTACTTGAAAGCAGGCAATAACACATCACCAAAGGTTTCAAATAGTGCGCCCCTCTCCAGTGACTCAAAGAGACAATACTCTCCTTAGAATGCCAGCCAAAGGTTTCAAGTAGTGCGCCCCTCTCCAGTGACTCAAAGAGACAATACTCTCCTTAGAATGCCAGCCAAGGTTTCAAGTAGTGCGCCCCTCTCCAGTGACTCAAAGAGACAATACTCTCCTTAGAATGCCAGCCAAAGGTTTCAAGTAGTGCGCCCCTCTCCAGTGACTCAAAGAGACAATACTCTCCTTAGAATGCCAGCCAAAGGTTTCAAGTAGTGCGCCCCTCTCCTGTGACTCAAAGAGACAATACTCTCCTTAGAATGCCAGCCAAAGGTTTCAAGTAGTGCGCTTTCTCCTGTGACTCAAAGAGACAATACTCTCCTTAGAATGCCAGCCGTGCCCAACAATGCCGTCTCCTGCATCACTCCGAGACTGACAGCAGATCCAACATTCTTAATACGTCTTCCAAAGCCCCTGGAAACTGTTCTTAATGCTCCAATTACCTCCGGTATCACCATTACTCTCCTCATACTCCATAACTTTCCTATCTCGTCCCGCAGTGGCAGGTATTTCTCACTCCTTTTTGTTTCCTTATATTTCACCCACTAATCCCCTGGTATTGCAACATCTATTACATTTGCTTCTTTTTCATCTTTATGGATGACCACGATATCTTGCCCTCTCGCCTCTATGACTTGGTCGAACTGTATGATATAAACCCAGAGTATTGGTAATGTTCCTTTTCCATTACTCCCTCTGGCTTGTGTTCATACCCTTATTCTGCTCTCTCGAGGTTTGCTTTACCGCACAACAGCCAGTGGACATATCTGGCCACATTGTCGAGTCTCCTTTTGTATTCGCGTTATGCGAGCTTACAGCACTTACTAACAATATGGCTTATACTTTCTCCCTTCTCAGAGCACATTCTACACTGTAATATTACATATATATATATATCACTGTTGTTTAGCCTCATTTCAGTCCTATTTGAGCTGGCCCTTCATTAAAGGCATACCGCCAAGACTTATTTGAAACTTCGTTATTCAATGTATCATTCATCCCAATTCTTAATATTCTTATGTTTACTAAGGTGGCGAGCTGGCAGAATCGTTGCTGCACCGGACAAAATATTTAGCGGCATTTCGTCCGTCTTTACATTCTGAGTTCAAATTCTTCCGGTTTCGACTTCACCTTTCATTCTTTCGGGATTGATAAAATAGATACCAGTTGAGCACAGGTGTCGATGTAATCGACTTATTAATTCCTATCCCAAATCTGCATGCTTCTTGATAAAACAAGTACTTGTTGAGTTCTGGGGTCTAAGCAATCGACTTAACTCCTCCCCGAAATTGTTTGCCTTGTGCCAAAATTTCAAATAAATCTGTTTATGTTTATAAAGGAAGGGTGCTGGTAGAATCATTACTGGATCGCGAACAATGCTTGGCAGCATTTCGTCCATCTTTACGTTCCCATTTCAGATTCCGCTGAAGCCGACCTTGCCTTTCACAATTTGAAGATCGACAAAATAAGTACCAGTTGAACACTGACGTCGATGTAATCGAAATACTTCTCCCTCAAACCTGCTGGCCTTGTGCCAAAATTTAAAACAAATATGTTTGTGTTTACTTACTTAGTCTCATCCCCCGCTAAGAAGCATTGGCCATCGACGACTTTTCCCTGCTCTCCTCGACCCTGGGATGTCTTTTTGTTTCTCACCAGTTCGATCTCTGTCTTTAAAGCGCTGCAAACTTACAGCCTTCTTTCAGATGTTACGTCATATGTTTCCCTCACGGAGGGCCTCCTCTACCAGGTCTGGTTGGTTTTGGGTTGTCATCTATGCTTCTGTGCTTTTTACGTAAACCCATTTTTATCTCTGGGAAAAGATGCTCCATATTAATCTGACCTCTATATGTTGACCTATTCAAGATCGGCGGCCCTACCAGGCGGTTACCCTCTGCTTTTATTCATTTCATTTGCTATAAAGACAGTACAAAGATGAGTAGCTTTGCGGGCTGGACAAGACATTGATGAGGCGAATGATAATGATAAAAGATGGTGAGGATGGGAGAAGACAGAAAGCGTCCGACGACCCTCTGCTTCTCTGCTTGAATAGCGCTCAGGGTTACCCTCTGCTTGAATAGCTCTCAGGTTTATTAAGGCAAACAAGCCACAAGATAGCAAAAAATGACTGTGATGGATGCTTAAGATAGAAGGATTTAAGTTGAGGGAAATTTGGTTGTTATTTTAAGCAGATCGGTCAGTCGGTTATGTGCCCCTTCATCTGGTCTTCCACCGAAACTAATTGGAGAAAATTGCTCCAATCAGTTTCGGAGAAAGACAATTTTAGATTATGGAAATATTCTTGGAAAATAGACTGCTGTCGCAGACAATGACCTTCTTCATTAAAAGGTTGTTTCTAAGAAATCAAATATGATGGAATATAATGTAACGCTTCGACTACAGCTCTAGATACACCAGATAATTTATTGTTTCGATAACTATCTCGCACGAATCCAGATGCAGGGTTAAATAGTTTATTCACTGTTTATTCTGAAATATTAGAATAGCTGGCACCACTAACATCTTTCTTCCGATCCAAAGTATCAAGAAAAGAAGAAAAACAAAACTTAGAAGCTTTGTATTGCTATCCAAGCTTTTAGTTTGATTGATGGATTTCGTTTCAGTTCCGCAGTATCAGAATCTGTTCAAGATTCAACGTCCATCAGGTTTTTGTTCTTGATCTTTGTTGCTGATCTCCGTGTGTGTGTCTGTGTGTGTTTATGTGTGTATGTGTATGTGTGTGTCTGTGTGTGTGGGGGGAGGGTTAAATTTATTGATTACTCGCTAAAATATAAAGCGTAAAACATTGTAGTTTGTCGTATTTTAAATGTTTCTTGGGATATGTGTTGGTGCAATACGCGTGGTGCCAAAATTAATGATAAATTCTAAAAGGAATAAATGAATGAAACAGTGATAGATGCAGGCATATGTATGGAAGTTAAAATTTTGCTTTCTAATCCCTTAGTTTCAGGTTCAGTCCTACTGCGTGGCACCTTGAACTAGTTTCTTCTTCTATAAACCCGGACATTGAATGAATTTGTCAAATGGAAACTGAAAAGAAGCTGCTGTGTATGTATATGTATATGTGTGTGTGTGAGCGAGTGCGTGTATGACCGAGAGTGTGTATGTGTGTGCAAATACAATAATGTTTTGCGCCTCACCATGTGACAAACAGCTATGGTTTATTTACGTCCCCGTAAATTAGAGACTCAGTAAAAAGCAACCGACTGTATGAGCATCAGACCTTCAAAGATAAATACAAGAGTCCATTCGGTTGAGATGAAACTCCACATCCTAGTGCCCCAGCATGAAACAAATGAAGGACCGAATGAAACAGAGATACATTGACACATGCATAGTTTAAAGAGCAAACCAACGTATCTAAAGTAATAATGAATGAATGGTGATTAATGTGGTAAAATCTATATTGACCCCATATAACACGGGTATTTTATTTAATATTTTATTTTAGATTGGGTGGAATCATGCGTTCAATTTCAATCCCATTATACAGTACCGTGGACAATTTGTTTTTTACGATAACCATGGATTAACCCGGTAAAATTATTTTGACGGAATCTGATCGTGATAAAATCGTGATAGCGATAAAAAGCTTTGTGGGATTTAGCTGTGTCAGTTTAAATAACACGGGGGAAAAACTTTGCCTTTCCTCTAGTAGGACTGATGGATTAATATAGCAAAGTATTGGATTCGATATCATCTTCTGTATCCTAACCTATCCAAATCGTATGACTGTAGAATACAGATTAATCGTTATTAGTTTACCAAAAGGTGTGTGGATTTTCAAAATCTTTGGAACGTAAGAAAAAGCGTTTTTCGATATTTATTCCTGCTCTTTACATTCTCAATTCAAATCCTCGTCAACTTTACCTTTCAGCTTTCCAGAGACGATATAATGAAGCACCAGTCAAGGGCTGGAATCAGTGTAATCGACAAACCCTAACTTTTCTATACTGCTGACCTTGTACCTAATTTAGAAACCATTATTTGTTTTACTAAATGGTGAATGGTTTTAAAAAATTGATAAAGCGTCCGGCAAATTTATCTATGTTTTCTATGTGTCCTTTGTTCAACACTTTAGGGGGTAACTTTACTTTCTAACTTCTGAACTCTGTTAACTAAATAGCTCTAACGTACTGTTACTGGTTATTATGAACTGTAACACTGCCACACAAGCTATACAGCTTAGTACAAAGATACAGAATATTCGGTTGGAAGGTGATCTACTGAAAGACGTGCATAAAAATTCCTAAATTTACCTTCTAAGTATCGGAAATAATAAAAAAACACACGATGTGACAGATGGAAGAACAATGGGGATGCTCCAACATCCTGATGGACTTCATTTCAGCTGAATGAACTGGAGTAACAAGAAATAACATACATTGCACAACACACAATGCACCCTTTTTCCACCCTAGGAATCTAATCAATGAATGTCGCTTATTTATTTATATATTGCGAAGTGGGACGAACGACTGCCATGTAAGACCCTGAGACCAGATAGTCTACTGGTCGTGTCAACGTTGGATAGTTGTTCGTTCCCTTGTTTGCAATATAACGGACACAGATGTTGTGTCGTTAACCAACGGGAGGAGGTATCCTCCTGGGGTTAAAAAAAGTAGTTACACTGTTCTGTACGGAACAACCACATTGAGGTAGTAACAACTATTACTTAATATCTATCTGTCTGTCTGTCTGTCTGTCTCTCTCTCTCTCTCTCTCTATATATATATATATATATATATATATATATATATATTTCTTTATTAGCCACACAGGGCTGCACACAGACAGAACAAATTACAAGGTAGAGCTTTTCTTTTGGGGGTAAAAAAAAGGGGGGGTGGTTTTCGATCAAAAGGGATCGTAAAAATATATACATATATATATGTGTGTGTATGTATATTTATATATGTATATATATAGGGTTGGCCAAAAGTCATCCGACAGTAAATCAAAATTCCATAAATACTTAATATTCAGTTTTATTTATTCGTTTGGAAAAATGGTGTCAAGGACTTCAGTTTCGAACAATTTCCATGGTGTTCCATATAAACTTTGGAATTAAATGGTTTTTGATTCATTGTCAGGTGACTTTTGGCCAACCCTGTGTATGTATGTGCATATATATATATATATATATATATATATATATATATATATATATATATATATATGCACCCTGTCGTTTTCTAGCAAGATTGAAAGGGACAACACAAGAATGTAACTAAAGAAGAGCCAACACCCATGTTTCTGCTTGGTGTTAATGGGTGGAAGGCACAGAAAGCTTTGTAGAACACATTTGTATCTCCAATCCCCTCAAGCCATATTAGTATATATCTCCAAGCGCTCTGGTCTTCAAACAAGCTAAATTGCAAAAGAAAATTTATTTCTTTGTTATACGTTTTTTTCTCAACACATTTGCCATATTTATGACAAAGCATTTACTGTTTCCCTTTCCAGTTTATAATTTACTGCTTAACCGATCTTCTCAAATTCGATTCTAGCTTTTCAGGATACGAAATGGTATCAATCAAAAGGTTCTCGGACTAAAGTCTGTAACGCGCCAAAAGAGTACGCATTGAGAGCTAGCAGTGATCTTCATGAGGGAGTGTGCCGAGTGACATCGCTATTGTGAAATTTGTGTTTTTGTAAATCGCATGTATGCTGTAGTCTGCAATTTTGTCATGGACCAGAACAAAGAGCCAACGTTAAATTTTGCGATAAACTCGGGACGTCTGCAACAGGGACATTGAGGATGCTTCAGCAAGCTTACGGCGACGAGACAATGGGTCGTACGCAAAGTTTCGAGTGGCACAGAAGCATCGAAAACAGGAGGACAGCTAGTTAATAACGCACTATCTAGAAAATGATGAGCGCTCTGGAAGGCCTGCTACAAGCGTCATCCTGGAAGTGTGATATTGTGCATCGAGAATTCGATGCCAGACAGTCAATAGAGAGTTTTTCTGTGAAGTATTGAAGCATTTGAGGGAGGGCATTCGGCGAAAGCGACCGAATCTATAGAGCATGAAGAATTAGATTCTTCACCGGGCTCTCTTCACTCGTGAGCTTTTCGCCAAGAACAACGTACTATCGCTTCTGTATCTGCCTTATTCGCCAGATTTCGCTCTTGAGGACTTCTATCTCCACCTCAAGCTGAAAATGCAGTTCAAAGGTCGCCGTTTTAACACCTTTGTCGAGATCCAGAGCGTATCGCAGAATGTTTTCGACTCGCTTACAAAAAACGACTTTCAGGCCGGATTCCAAAAGCGGCAGGAAGGCTGGAACCGGTGTATATCGCTGCGCAAGGTGACTTTTTCGAAGGAGATGGTATCAAAACTTGGGCAAATAAGTTATTTTTTAAATAAACATAACTAATCCGGGAACCTTTTGATACCACCTCGTACAGTGGACCTCACCACTAACCCAGCGAGTTTCGGCTCATCAGCTCTAACCACAAACCTACTACATCCCACCTTTACTGCTAACACTCTTTTATGCACTCTGTTACGCAGTTTCCTTTTGTTTTCCTTTTTGTACCCAATCTATATAAGTTCATTTATTGCTCTGTCTTCCTTTCCAGATAATGTTTTTTATACTCCACTTATCTAATCTTCCTAGGGCCTTTCCTCTTGTAGATCTGATGAATTAAAACAGCATTCAAAGTATTGGATTCGATATCATGTATGACTTTAGAACTCGGTTTAATCGGTATTAGTTTACTAAAAGGTGAGTGGATTTTCAAAATCATTGAAACGTAAGAAAAAGTCGTTTTCCGATGTTTTAGAATGGGTATAAAATAGGAAAAAAAATTAAATATGAAGGACTTAAAGAATAGTATGAGAAATGAGGATAGTTAACACAGGGTGATTGTCAGAAGAGGTGGAAAGTGGTAACAATCCAATGATTCATCAACCGGGCGCCTTAACCATTAAATCTACACGTGCCTTCACATAATGAAGTAGATATATGTATTTAAATAGGACTAGCTGCACAGTCGTCGTCGTCGCCATCATCATTGTCATCATCATCCTCCTCCTCATCATCATCATCATCATCATCATCGTCATCATCATCACCATCGTCATCATCATCACCATCGTCGTCATCATCATCGTCGTCATCATCATCATCATCATCATCATCATCGTCGTCGTCGTCGTCGTCGTCGTCTTCTAGTTCGTCTTGTTCGTCTTGTTGTTGTTGTTGTTGTTCTTCTTCTTTTTCTTCTTCTTCTTCTTCTTCTTCTTCTTCTTCTTTTCTTCTTCTTCTTCTTCTTCTGAGCGTTTGAGGCGAAGCGCCACTTTGGCTGCGACCTAATGACTGGAACCGCTAAAAGACGTCTTTTACTATATCTTACACACTCACACACACACACACTCACACACTCACACACGCCACACACACCCATTAGTGAAGTGTCTCTACTCTGTCTCTACGCGCGGACGATTTGATGTGATGAAATCTTTAACTCAATAACTCGGTTTCGATTCCCAGATGGAATTCATTATACCGTTAATGTATTTCAGGAAGGAGTACACACATTATATCTTTGTAGTATCTACTCTCTGTCAAAGTCAAATATAAAGATAATATCTGTCTTCCTGTATGTAATGAAATGTGTAAAACAGGTTTTTACGACATTCACTAATAAATACACACACATCTAACTTTGATATAAAACTTTCTACAAAGAAACATCAGCAAAAAAAATAAAAACAAATAAAATAAAATAAAATAATAATAATAATAATAATAATAATAATAATAATAATAATAATAATAATAATAATAATAAAAACGAATGACAAGAAAAATAATTACTTTAAAACTAAATTCAATCAAGATGTGAAACGTGATGAAGTTATCAAATAGCAGACATCTTTTCCACGAAATATTTTTATTAGTGGTCATAGATATATCGTAAACAATGCATCAATTATCTGTAAGAGATCTTGTATAAAGGTTATTTTCAACGAAATGAATCTAGCAGTGAAAACATGTGATACAAAGCAAAACGCAAAAAAAATAATAATAAATTGAAAGATTTAATAAAACAAAGAAACATGACTCACGCAGAACCATTAGGATTTACAGACACAGGATAAAGAAGTGGAACTAACCAACGTGTATAAAGTGCTTAAGTACTTAAGATACCTTTAAAAAAATCTATTAAACATTAATTTATTGTTTTAAGGGAAAAAGGAATACGAAAAAATATCAACAAAAGTTTCATAAGCTTTTAAATGAAAACAACCCTAGATTAAAGCGAAATATACTTTCTACATTTAAAGCAAGTACAATAAATAATTTACAGTAAAATGTGTGGATACTTGTACTCGATACGATGTATAGAATAAATAAGAGAAAGTGAGTGAGACATATTATTTCACGTTAACATAATACAATATCGAGTTTGATAAACTTATTTATCTGCGGTAAGTTTGTTTAACAGAGATAATCCTTGTAAAAATGATGATAGTCAGGAAAGAATTAGAATGGTGCAGAAGGCGTAAGAAACACTCGTCAATTTTATAATTTTACCGGTAGCTGTGCCATTGATGACCATTACAATTAGGGAAATACCTTTGTAGACCGCTAAGAGATTTGGATCTTTTCGGTTTGAACGGCAGTTTTTTCTAGCGGTGTCATATGAAATTGTCACCCATAATTATGACCCTAGTATCGATCTGTTGCATTTTGATCTGTTTTAGGGTTAGTTAGAGTTAGGGTTAGGGGTGGGGGAAGGGCATCATATTTTCTGCTCAAATGTAAATAAACCCAATCTTTTTATTAAACGAGGGACATATTCATTGTTTACCTCAATGGATGTCATTGATTGGTTGAAATTGCAGAAATTGAAGAAAAAAACAACAGATATCTTACAAGCTATAGAATTTTCTCAAAAAAGCCAAGAGAGAAAGATGTTTTATAAACACATTCTACCAGTATACGAAGTTTAAAAGTGTTTAGTTACCAAGAAATTAGTTTAAAAACTGCCGTTCAAACCGAAAAGATCCAGAGATTTTTATCAAGCGACACATTAGAGAGACGTTAATACGGAACACACAAAACAGCATGTGTGCAGGTGAGCTGGCAGAATCGTTAGCACGCCGGGTAAAATACTTTTCGTCTGTCTTTACGTTCTGAGTTCAAATTCCGCTGGTTTCGACTTTGCCTTCCATCTTTTCAGCATCGATGAAATAAGTACCAGTCGGGTACTAGATTTGATGTAGTCGACTATTTCAGGCCTTGTGCCTATAGTAGTAAGGATTATATGGTTCTGCATGTCCGTGTAACTGCCTAAATTTCTATATACCTACACAAAATGATAAATGGGTGACAGATTGCACACTGAAATGGAAGATATCAATAAGTGAGATTTATCAAAAATGACTACAATTCTTAGGTAGAGGAGGTGAGATTAAATTATTTTCCAAACTTTAGTACAATTCCAAACATTTTTCGTCTAAATATACTCTTTTACTCTCTTTTACTCTTTTACTTCTTTCAGTCATGTGACTGTGGCCATGCTGGAGCAACTCGACCCCATGACTTATTCTTTGTGAGCCTAGTACTTATTCTATCGGTCTAAATGCCGAACCGCTAAGTTACGGGGACGTAAACACACCAGCATCGGTTGTCAAGCGATGTTGGGGGACAAACACAGACACACAAACATATACAAATATATACATACATACATACATATATATATATATATATATATATATATATATATATATATATATATATATATATATATATATATAATATATATATATATATATATATATATATATATACATATACATATATACGACGGGCTTCTTTCCGTTTCCGTCTACCAAATCCACTCACAAGGCTTTGGTCAGCCCGAGGCTATAGTAGAGGATACTTGCCCAAGGTGCCACCCGGAACCATGTGGTTCGTAAGCAAGCTACTTACCTCACAGCCACTCCTACGCCTGCTAGCTAACCAATACAATACGATAGGTAATCTATGAGTTTAGACCCTGAAATATCGCAGCAAAAAGGATCACTGCAATGGTTTCTAGTATAGGAGTCTGTTTCATGAGATGATGAACTCCATCTGTTATTTCCTCTCCCGTTAACACTTGGTAGCTGTCCTTGTCTTCTTTAATATCTGCTTTCCTTAACTTCTATCGTACACAATGGAAATTTCTTGCTTAGAGTCATTCATGATTTAACTCTACTGCTAAGTTATACAGAAGATTTCGATGGTTTGTGTGGTAGCTTTTCGTGCCTTTCATTCAGCTGCTAAAGTAAATATCGAAGTCTTTAAATTGCAGATGTTGATGTTCGCGTCAGCTCTTGTCCTCGCGTATTTTCGCTAAGACCGTCTTCAAATATAACACGCGAATTTCGGCCAAATATCTAAGTTTGTGTAGTCTACTGTAAGCTATCTTGATACATTGGTTAGAAGAACATGAAGGTAACCACAGGTGGATAAAATACGCTGCTTAATTTCCGATATAAAGTTACTGATAAATTGATTTCCGTATGAGTATGCAGTTGCTTTGGTGAACGTTCAAAACATTTTCACATCCTCAGCAGAAAACCTGAGGACACGTTTCAGATATTCAAACATTGTAAGAACATCATTCGAGGAAAATCTGCCATTAAATGTTTGCTTGTTAAACCAGGATTTCTTGGAATCATAATTTTGCACTGGTAGCAGATGCAATATGTCTTTAGATTATTAATTTTCCTTGAAGCCATGATGAAACATTTAATGTTGAAAAATGCGTTTGATTATTATTGTCACAGAACTCACAGATCTACTGTGCTGTACTTACTTGCCTCACATGAGTATTACCGAAAAATAAGCATACAAACTAGACAAATTCGACGTGATTAAATCTTTACTTCTGATTTATTGATTAACAAACAAATTACCACCAGATTATATCATGATACTACAACAAAAGATTAGTTTCAGTTAAGGAATTTCACCAAGTTCTATAGATACAAGCTCTCATCAGAAATGTGTTGTGTTTATTAGAGGGTAGCGTAGAAGCGAATAAGAAAGACTAAGATTTATATAAGAAACACTAAGACAGGAAGACGGAATGAATTCGATTATTTATTGAATTTAGAAGCTAGTTTGCTAACAGAGAGAATAGATGTTTAGAAAGAAAGAGTGTAATTCTTAGAGAGGAATATGAAATGCAGCTCGCCTTCGACCTTTATTTTCGTTATTCTCTCACAATGTCATCACTTACTCTGTACATGTCTTGATGCGGAATGTAAAAGTGTGTCATTGCATGACAAGGGATAGAAAGATTAGTTCCTTATTTTCCTTCCTAATTACATCATTCACTAAGCTTACGAATGATTTACGGATCTGTGGTGGGCGTGAAATGTCCCCAGCATATCCAGAATATACGCTCCATAACGATGGGAAGATCTTCGAACACCTCCTTGAACTTGGCCACCAGCTCGTTCTTGCTGTTGCAGGCAGACCAGATGGTATCTTTCTCAACCACGCCCTGCACACATATAGTTATCCATGGACCACTTCAGACACTTTCCTGTGTATGGCAAGGAGAGAAATCCT
>NC_043006.1:104047253-104054753 GCF_006345805.1 Octopus sinensis | reverse complement strand
GTTGTCTTCGTCGTCTGCTCTTGTCTCCGTCATCGTTGTGGTTCTTATCGTTGTTTCTACTGTTGTTGTCGTTATTGTTTCCTTCTATTTCCAATTCCCCATTCCTTCCTTACATTGCAGTAACAATTCCTCGTTGCCATTATTGTATATAAACTACTTACTGACATACTGAGTCTTACTGTCTCTTTTGTTTCCCATCAAAACCAAATTAGTCTTCAAGCCCAAAACAAAAATCCGAAGAGATTATCTGATACCTGTCTCTTCGTGTACTCTTACACACGATCACATATGTCTGTGTGTACGTGTACGTACGTACGTATGTATGTTGTGTATGTATGTATGTTTGAAGGCACGTGGGTTTTAGTCTTTATTACGATTATTACAATCAAACATACAAGGGAGGACAGTACAGGACACTACAAACATTTTAAAGGGGTTATTTGGCGAGAGTTTTTCTTATGAAAATATATTAAAAATTGACTTAAGTAATGTTTTTTCAAAAATGTTGATATTACTTCATTTTACCTTTTGTTAAGTTCCACTTTTCTTTTTACCATGGATGAGTTAAGTAGGGACACTCACTCCCAACTTCCTTACCACATCCTTCCATCTTTCCTCATAAGCGTACTATAAATATGTTGTATTAAAGACATTATTAAGGACTATTCCTATACAACACAAAAATACTAATCCACTATGGTTTACGGGTCTTTTCGGTTTGAACGGCAGTTTTTTCTAGCGGTGTCATATGAAATTGTCACCCATAATTATGACCCTAGAATCGATCTATTGCATTTCATTTTGTTTTAGGGTTAGGGTTAGTTAGGGTTAGGGTTAGGGGTGGGGGAAGGGCATCTTTTTTTCTTTACAAATGTAAATAAACCCAATCTGTTTCTTAAACGAGGGATATATTCATACGGCACAGAATGTTTTTTTACCTCAATAGACGTATTTGATTGGTTGTAATTGCAGAAATTGAAGAAAGAAAACAACAAATATCTTACAAACTATAGAATTTTCTCAATAAAGCCAAGAGAAAAAGATGTTTTATAAACACATTCTACCAGTATACGAAGTTTAAAAGTGTTTAGTTACCTAGAAATTATGTTAAAAGCTGCCGTTCAGACGGAAAAGATCCTGGTTTACTAGCCACTGTCCTCTTAACTACTAACTTATTTTCAGGAACTTACTGTTACTAATATATAATCAGTGAAAGCACGTGGTTTATTAGTTATTGTAACTGGCTCACGATTGTAAAGTCCAGAGTTCGATTCCCGGCGGTGCGTTATCTCCTTGAACAAAACACTTTATTTCACGTTGCTCCATTTCATTCAACTGTACCTGTAATTCAAAAGGCCGGCCCTTTCACAATTTGTGTCACGCTCAATGAATCTCTATGAGAACTACGTTAAGGGTCCACATGTCTGTGCTGAGCCACTTGCACCTTAATTTCACGATCAACGACGGAGTACTCGTTATATGCAGGCAGAAACGTATAACGTTATACTGTTACTTCCCAAGGTTTCCAGCTAGTATAGTTTCGGTCCCACTGCGTGGTACCTTGGACAAGTGTTTTCTACAATAGGTTCAGGTAAAAACTGAAATAAGCCCGACGTACATATATAAATACAGAGTTTGCCAAAAGTCACCTGACAGTAAATCAAAACCATTTAATTCTAAGATTTATTTATGTTTAACAAATGAATGAATTTAATAAACGCATCTAAATATGAAGCATCATGGAAATTGTTCCAACTGAAGTCCTTCTTCGGCGATGCATTTTCCCATTCGAATCAATAC
Organism: Octopus sinensis; assembly: GCF_006345805.1. Classification (NCBI taxonomy): domain Eukaryota; kingdom Metazoa; phylum Mollusca; class Cephalopoda; order Octopoda; family Octopodidae; genus Octopus; species Octopus sinensis. The sequence goes on along the minus strand of NC_043006.1, from coordinate 104,052,953 downwards.
GGAATTACAAACAGTACTTATCGAATTTTGATTTACTGTCGGGTGAATTTTGGCCAACCCTATGTGCGTGTGTGTTTGTGTTTGTGTGTGTGTGTGTGTTTGTGCTTGTCCCCCTCTAAAACAGCTTGACTACCGACGTTGGTGTGTTTATGTCCCCTGTACTTTAGCGGTTCGGCAAAACAGCCCGATAGAATAAGTAGTAGGCTTAGGAAATAAGTGCTGGGGCCGATCTGTTCGACTAAAAAAAAACTCCTTTAAGACGGTACTCCAGCATGGCCGCAGTCAAACGACCGAAACAAGTAGAAGAACACAGTATATTTGACATTGTCAATTCTCGTATTATGTTTCACTTAAGGATGATTCTTAGCTAATATCTTTTATCCTTCCTTTCTAAGTCTTAGTTATTGTACAGTGGCCATGCTGGAGCAGCACCTTTAAGTGTTTAGCAGGATAACTCACCTCTCACCTCCACCCGTCATTCATTTGTCAAATGTGCTACTTATTTTATCGGAGTCCATTGCTGAACGGCAAAATTACTGAAACGTAAATAAACCAACACAAGTTATGGAGCGGTGGTGGGGGTCAAACATAGATACATACACACACACACACACACGCACACACACACCACACACATCTCACACACACACTCTCTCTCTCACTCTTACTCACAGCTATGTATATATATATATATATATATAATTTAAAAATAAGATAAAATCTTCATAAGAAATTATGAAGTAGTTAGCGTGAAAAAACTCATAAGAGAAAAAATCTGTAAATTTTTTCCACTTGAATATATTTATTTATATTATATAGAGGGCATTATTACACTTAAATACCGCACGCTATGAGGGACTCTTAAAATCAAAACTACCAAAATAAATATATCATACCAAATGCAAGTCTCGAAGCAAGTCATTTAAAAACAGAATTTAGCTGCAGATCACCAGTGATTTCGTAATCAGCGCATTGGTTGCGCTCTTTACTCATCGGTGCAAGCATGATTCAAGATTTATAATGAATGAACAAAATCAACATACCAGGCGAACTACCATCGCATCCACCGTAGCATATAGAACTGTCACCCCTTATACATCTATGTAAATGGCGGGCTTTTTCGAATTGCATTTCAGTAACAGCTTCGAGACTTGCATTCGGTACGATATGTTTATTTTGGTAGTTTTGACGTGCTGCATTTATGTGTAATAATGCCCTCTATATAATATTAATATATATATATATATATACATATATATATTTACATATATATATAAAATACATACATACACACCCACACACACATATATATATATATACATACATACATATATATATATAGATACATACATAAAATATATATATATATATATATATATATATATATATTATGACTGTGTGACACGACGTTTGCTCTCTAGCTACATGGTTCTAGGTTCAGTCCAACAAACATGGAATCCTGGACAAGTGTCTTCTACGTAACCTCGAGCAGACTAAATCTTGCGAGTAAATTTGGTAGACGGAAACTGAAAGAATCCTGTGATATATGTATGTATTTATATGAGTGTGTGTGCGTGTGCGCGCGCATGTGTTTCTGTCTGTGTTTGTCCCCCACCACCACTTGACAACTGGTGGATCTCGTGTTTAACAGTTCGGCAAAAGTACCAGGCTTAAAAAAGTACTGGGGTCGTTTCGTTCGATTAGAAGCTTTCAAAGCGGTGCTCCAGCATGGTCACAGTCTGATAACTGAAATGAGTAAGAGATAAAAGATATATATTATATATATATATGTGTGTGTGTGTGTCTGTGTGTGTACGGTGGGCTTCTTCACAGTTTCCGTCTACCAAATTCATTCGCAAGGCATTGGTTGGTCTGGTGTGAAGCCCTTTATTTCCAGTTGTCTTCTGGTTATCTGAAATCGATGTCAAATTTCCCCTACATCTAACCCATGTTTGGTTTCCCCTAAATTGATAGATTCTAGCGCTTACCATAAAACTCGTGTAACATTCGGGATTGTAAGCTAATCTTTAAGCGTGAAAATAAAAAAGTATATTGGACTTTTAAACATCTCCTAAAATTTTTAAGATACCTTTAAAAAAAATCACTTTGAACATCTGAGATTCTGAGAGCGATTTTTTTTAAAACAAAAATATTGGTATTTTATTTAATTTTAAAATTTTTTATGAGAAAATTTGGATTAGAGGATTTTCAACCGCAGTACATTTTCCTCCATAAATATATTTTGTTTGTATTTAAAATGTATAAGTATGTATTTTGTTGGCATTTGGAAGCTTTAGTTTGTTTTACTTTCTAAGCATTTAAATCTGCAATTTCAGTTTGAGTCCTTTAAAGATAACATGTAAGTACAAATGCATTCATTTCAAACGTGATCAAAATGTTTATCATCCAAAACAAACTATATTTATCAATACTCATTAAATAGAAAAGAAATATATTTATATGCAAAGCAAATTATATTAATACACTTTAAACCAAACAAAATATTTATTATACAAAAAACACCTATACACTTTAAATGCATACGAAATATATACAAAACAAAATGAACCCACACATACACAACTCATGCATGCACAGAAAACACTAACACATGCAAAAATGATCTCAGACGTTATCTCCCTTGAAAGCAACCTTTGTATTGAAAAGCTTCACCTCTTAGAAGTTATTGTAATTATAAAGTTACAGAAAAAAAATATTATAATGATGATATTAACTGTAAAAATACTATTAATTCTTTTATTTGTCGCGTGGGTAACGAATATTCGAGGAAGAATTTGATAGGGTTAATCTGAAATTTAGAATGAAATCGATTTCAGATTACCCCAGAGTTGGAGAAGACGCTTCCCGAAGGTGCCACGTAGTGAGACTGAACCCGAAACAACATGGCTGTAAAGCGAACTTCTTAACCACACAGCCATGCCTGCTTATGCTTGATTATATATTATATTACATGTCCCGTAGTCTGGCTGGCTGTAGGGCACCACTGATGACCTTGCGACCAGATCCCTACATCTTTCTCTGTCTTCTGTCTTTCGCACTGCGTCTCTCATCTTTAGGTCTGTCCACTCACAGATGTTGCTTTCCCACCTCCTTCTCTGTTTGCCTCTGCGTCTGCTACCTTTGACTGTTCCATGAAGGATTATTTTTGGTCATCCCTGATGAGTGGGTGACATGTACAAACTACCTGAGCTTGCGTTTCTTTACTGTGGTAACAAAGTTCGTAATAGGGCCCTGTTGCCTGCCTTATTCTTCTTTTCACTTTCTCATTTGTGACACAATCTCTGTATGATATTCCTAAAAGTCTCCTCAGACATTTCATCACTGTAGCCTGAATTCTTCTTTCTATTTCTGCAGTCAGTGTTCATCACTTATACACGCGCAGGAATATTGAGTCTAATTTTGGAATTCATTGAGATATTTCTGTCTTTGGTCATTGCTGCTGTTGTTTTGGCAATGCAGGATATCACTTCAGGCTTGGAACCTTGGTCGCTTCCTTTCACCTCAAAATATCTCTACACCACTGACACTTATGTTGGTACTGATTCCGTTTGTACAATTTTGTTTCCCTGTGCTTATCTCCGTATCAAATTCATCGATGGATATGGAGGATATTGGTTTCAAATTCTGGCAGAAAGCCAGCAATTTTCAGGAAGTGGACAAGTTGATTACATCGTCCACCACTGCTCAACTGGTACTTATTTTATCACTCTCGAAAGGATGTGCTTTCTGTCCTTTAAACTAGTTCATTAAATTTTAACCTTAAATAATATACGAAATGTCTTTCAGTGTAACTTTTGTTTCATTGCATAGATACTCCTTACTAATGATAATGCTCTTTTTTCCTACATAAATATGCCAGGCAGTAAAGTAAGATAATTACCGGTTTGAATAAACGATTAGGCAAAATTTGAAGTCTTAATAAACTCGACCTTTACAGTGAATGTAACTTTAAACTAATTTCAAATTCTTTTCGCATTTTGTCCAGCAATTTTGAGAGGGAAGAGATAAGTCGATTACATCGAGCGCAGTGGTTGATTCCTGCTGATTTCAATCGATGACTCAATGAAAGATGAAGTCGACCTCGGCGACATTTGATCTCAGAACAAAAAGAAGTAAAAAAAAAAAACGAATGCCTAGCATGTTAACGATTCTGCTAGCTCTCCGCCATCATAAGCACAAGCCCTGAAATTTCTGGGGAGGGGGATAGTCGATTGAATCAACCTCAAGTTTTCAACTGATACTTATTTTATCGACCCTGAAAAGATGAAAGGTAAAGCTGACCTCGGTAATATTTTTGAACTCAAGATATAAAGTTGGAAGAAATGCTGCTAACCATATTGTCCGGCGTGCTAATGATTTTGCCAGATCGTCTCCTTCCTAGAAATTACATTATTATTATTATTATTATTATTATTATTATTATTATTATTATTGACACAAGGAAGGCGGCGAGCTGGCAGAAACGTTTGCACGCCGGGCGAAATGCTTAGCAGTATTTCATCTGCCGTTACGTTGTGAGTTCAAATTCCGTCGAGGTCGACTTTGCCTTTCATCCTTTCGGGGTCGATAACTTAAGTACCAGTTACGCACTGGGGTCGATATAATCGAGTTAATCCGTTTGTCTGTCATTGTTTGTCCTCTCTGTGTTTAGCCCCTTGTGGGTAGTAAAGAAATAGGTATTTCGTCTGCCGTTACGTTCTGAGTTCAAATTCCACCAAGGTCGACTTCGCCTTTCATCCTTTCGGGTTCGATAAATTAGATACCAGTTTAGTTCTGGGGTCGATGTCATCGACTATCCCCTTCCTCTAAATTTCAGGCCTTGTGCCTATAATAGAAAAGATTATTGACACAAGGCGTGAAATCACATCGAACCCAGTGTTCAATTTGTACTTAGATTAATCAACCCGAAAGGATGAAAGGCGAAGTCGATTTCGGCGGAATTTGAACTCAGGACGTAAAGCCGAAAGAAATACAACTGAACATTTTGTCAAGCGTACTAACCATTCAGCCAGTTCACCGTCTGACAGACTTTAACTTAATCGTTTCAAAGTGTGGCACAGGGCTAGCAGTTTTTGAAGGGAAGGAGAAGTCGATTGCATCGACCTCAATGTTTGACTGGTACTCATTTTACCGACCACGAAAGGATGAAAAACACAGCCGACCTTGGTGGAATGTAAGCTCAGAACGTAAAGACGGATGAAATTCCTCTAAGCATCTTGTCCAGCTGCTAATGATTCTGCCAAGTTGCCATCTTAAAAGTAATCTTCATTTTACAAGCATTCGCGCACACGCGTATACAAACATATATAAGTGAAATGAAAGAGATATACTGTGAGAAAAAATTGAAAAACGAACGAAAAAACTAGACGCCCACCAGGATTTTATCATAAAATTCTTCCTAATTCTTTACGTTACTATGATAAATATTTATTATTTTTTCTTTTGATTAAGACATGCCAAGTGTCTGATATTTTTAAGGAGGGTCAATTTCAGTTTAGTCTCGCCCAGCAAAAAATTGCTCCAAGCAAGAAAAATGGAATGCATTTTTACTGGTCTTAACTCAATAGTAGTCTATGTTAGCAAAGTAAAGGTGGGGCAGAGACACAGTCGAATTGCATCTTGGTCGATATTGGCTCCTGAATGAACTCAAAGATTTGTTGAGAAAAAAACTATTTAACT
>NC_043006.1:104037253-104042253 GCF_006345805.1 Octopus sinensis | reverse complement strand
TTAGATTAGTGAGCTGGCAGAATCGTTAGCACACCGGGCAAATTGCTTGGCGACACTTCGTCTGTCTTTAAGTTCTGAGTTCAGATGCTGCTGGAGTCGACTTTGCTTCTTATCCTTTCGGGGTCGATAAAATAAATACCTATTTCTTTACTACCCACAAGAGGCTAAACACAGAGAGGACAAACAAGGACAGACAAACGGATTAAGTCGATTATATGTACCCCAGTGCGATACTTATTTAATCGACCCCGAAGGATGAAAGGTACTTATTTAATCGACCCCGAAGGATGAAAGGTACTTATTTAATCGACCCCGAAGGATGAAAGGTACTTATTTAATCGACCCCGAAAGGATGAAAGGCAAAGTCGACCTCGGCGGAATATGAACTCAGAACGTAACGGCAGACGAAATACGGCTACGCATTTCGCCCGGCGTGCTAACGTTTCTGCCATCTCACCGCCAATTGAACACTGGATTCAATGTAATCGACTTAAACCCCTCCCATCAAAATTGCTGGCCTTGTGCCAAAATTTGAAACCAATATAGAGTGTGATGATGCAGAGCGGCAAAAAGGTGAGCCTCTATGTGCTCGTTGGAACAACTAGAAATAGTAGGTAAATATCCCTCGAGATAACACTGTTGTGTTAAGAAATAAAGGAAACAATGGATTATAGAATCCACTAGATATCGTTGTCCATAGAATAAGGGTCCTTTCCGAGTCATACAGAAACATATAGCCGGTTTCCTGGTTTCTCTGAATGGACTGGAGCAATATGGAATGAAGCCTTTTGCTTAAGGATTTAATGCATAGCCCGGTTCGGAAACCGGGCGAAGCGTTTCGCGCGTGTGTGTGCTTATGTTTGTGTTTACATAAATGCATTCATATGTTTGCATGTATATGTGGGAGTACGCGCGTGTGTGTATGTGTGTGTGTGTGTGTGTATTTGTGTGTGAGTGTTTGAAGGTGTACGTAAGCTTGTGTACATGTGTGCGCATGATGTAATAATCCTTGTCGTAAAACATTAAAGAGGGTTATGTTGAGTATGGCATACTTTTACGAGTAACTCTGTCGGTCCAGAGTTGATTTGCGAGTACATAACAACGACAGCTGTTTACAAAGTTCATCAGCAACAAAGGATATTTATATAAAGTCTAGCTGGTGCACTTAGAAGAGATATCCCTTTTAGTTGACGTACATTTCAACATAATGAGTCGTGACAACCACAAACCATACTGAAAGTGAAACCTCCAAAAATTATATAAGCCATTCATAATTCTTCTCTTTTTTCTTTTGGCCAAAATGCTTAGGGACTTCCACTGGGCGTAATAATGGCTAACAATATTCCCCAGTGCAATTAGCAAGGAAGTGTATGTCACTTGATGTAGAACAATTATAACTTTGGACTTCGTTGCTGGAGTTTATATCCTTTACCAATATAGAACGGTGAAAGACATACACACATACACACACACATACACACATACACACACATACATACATACATATATATATTTATGTTTCCCTCTAAGAAGCGTCTCGCGTTTGGTCTCCCCATTGCTAATGATGTTTCATAAGGCTACTAAAGGCTGCATGTGACCTATAAATCAGTCCACCTTGATCACCGGTCAGCCTTCCAGCAACAGTTTGACCAGTTGGATGGTGGGACCCTGGCTGACCCGCACATACCGTGTTTCGCTTTAGAATTTCGCTTGCAAGATTCTGTATGGAAACTCGTGTGATGAAACACATTTTCTTGTGCACAATAGTCTCCACTCGCCATTTGTCCCCCTCACCATCGCTTGGCAACGATGGTGGCGTGCTTATATCTCTTAAATTCCAATGTGCCTTGCTGTAAGATCGAACACAGAGCAATAGGGTTGCCAAGCTATATTCGTGACCGCACAACCACCCTGCATCTTGTTACTTGCTGTTGATGCATTTCGTCCGTCTTTATGTTCGGGTTCAAATTTCGCTGGGGGTCATTTTGCCTTTCAACTTTTCGAGGTCACTAAAATAAGTACCAGTTGGACACTGGGGTCGATGTACTTATGTCTGTAGCATTTATAATGATTTTCTTAAGATCACTATGTGAAGCTGAAAAGTGTTTCGGTTGCTATTTCTAACTGCTACTGATAGGAACTTCTTCTATGTAGCCACATAGAGACACAAACAAGGGGACTGTTGGACACCGACAAACAATGGATCTCACATGTCGATAAGTCATTGGATATGTCCGCTGGATGTAGACAGAAACAGGGAATGGCGGAGATATTTAAAGAACGGTAAACACCCGCAAGGCAGATGAACAAACAGAAATTACGACGACCACGACAACGACAACAATATACATCGTTGCTATTATGTTAAACAGTCGTATGTCCAAAAAAATTTCTTTTTTTAAATATTTATTTTTGCTTGCAATATCCGTATCTTTTGGTCAGACTATCGTATCTCCAGCTGCTTCAGATGCCAAGATATCAAAAATTGTTAAAGTGTTGTACAATTATTTCGCTATGGAATGGAGAAAATATTCTTTCTTTTTCATTTTCTGACTTACGACTCTTATGCATAATAGCTACGATATGGCTATATGGTAAGTAGCTTGCTTACCAACCACATGTTTCCGAGTCAGTACCAGTACGTGCATCTTGAGCAAGTGTCTTCTACTATAGCTTCCGGGCGACCAAAGCCTTGTGAGTGGATTTGGTGGACGGAAACTGAAAGAAGACCGCCGTATACATATGTGTGTGTGTGTGTGTTTGTCTCCCCAACATCGCTTAACAACCGATGCTGGTGTGTTTATGCCCCAGTAACTTAGCGGTTTGGCACAAAGAACCGATACAATAAGTACTAGGCTTACAAAGAATGATATCCTGGAGTCGATTTGCTCGACTAAAGGCGGTGCTCCAGCATGACCGCAGTCAAATGACTGTGAAACAAGTGAAAGAAAGAATGTAAAGAATCTATATATATATAGTGTATGTCTATATATATATATATAATATATATATAGATATATATATATATATTATAGTGTGTGTGTGTATGTATGTATGTATATACAGGGTGGCCAAAAGTAGGTTTACAGTTGTTCAACTTCCCCTTCACATTCATATATTAATAGTTTAGATCTTAATTATATAAAAAAAATTAAACCATTATTCTGTGCTAATTTAGTTAATTGTAAGATAGAAATTTAAATGAAATAAAACGTTTTAAAAGATGTAGTAAGTGCCTACATGATAACTGTAGCCCTACTTTTGGGATACCCTATATATATATGTGTGTGTGCGTGTGTGTATGTGCGTGTGTGTGTGTGCGTTTGTGTGTGGAGGTGCAGTGGCCCAGTGGTTAGGGCAGCGGACTCGCGGTCATCGGATTGCGGTTTCGATTCCCAGACCGGGCGTTGTGAGTGTTTATTGAGCGAAAACACATGAAGCTCCACGCGGATCCGGCAAGGAGTGGTGGCAAACCCTGCTCTACTCTTTCACCACAAATTTCTCTCACTCTTTCTTTCTGTTTCTGTTGTACCAGTATTTCGTAGGGCCGGCCTTGTCACACTGACGCTCCCCCAAGAACTACGTTATGGGTACACGTGTCTGTGGAGTGCTCAGCCACTTGCACGTTAATTTAACGAGCAGGCTGTTCCGTTGATTGGATCAACAGCGACTCTTGTCGTCGTAACCGACGGAGTGCCGTAATACACACACATACACACACACACACACATACACACATATATATATATATAATATATATATATATATATAATATATATATATTATATATTATATGTTTGAATCAATAGAAATTAGGTTACTGTTGAAACTAACTACTAAAAGCAATTTATTCGGTAGTTAAAGACTGCACCTGTCGCTACCATCACTACACTATGGTGTTTAGTGACGGCCGTTTTTTTTTTTTTTTTTGCTTCAAATTTTTGGGTTTTTTTCTGTCCCCACCGACACCCTTTTGTCGATCAGCAACACTTCCACTCCTACCGAAAACAACATTCCTTCGACAATCACTGTCGCCGCCGCCGCTGCCATTACCAACACCTCCACCACAACAGCAACACCACCTCTCCCGTCTTCGCCGTGTGAACGACGGAAACACTGGCACCGCCGACTGCAACAACAGCATAAGCAGCAGCAGCAGCACTGCTGTTTCTGACTGACTGGCTCCCTTGCAATGGCCAGAAAAATTCTCAATCCGGTCCCTCTGGACAACAAGCGAGTATCCCAGTGAAGCGGGATGGATATCCAAAAACGCATTTTGCCTCTCGGTAGATTTGAGCCGCTACCCTGTCGGAGGTACGCATATATTGATGAAATCTGCATGCGGGCCTTCGTTCTAAGTCTGACCGTAACCAGACTTTCGGACTTATGTTGAGAACCCGTTGGCACGTACCGAAATAATCATATTCTGAACCGAGTCCATAATCCTTCTAAAAATGAGCAATTGGCAGGATTTACTCTATTTAGTGGTTTTTATGATGAAAGAGAAACTTTAGCAAGCAAGAATGAGAGAACCGAAGGAGATTTTCTTCTCTGGCCGTGCGTTCAAGAATATCAGGTAATAAAACTCAAAATAGTAAGAATAGATATCGTTGTGTTGTCCTTCAGAAAATTCGTCAAAATTGAAAGAGAGTCACTGTCGTGGACTCAGTAAATGAATCTACTAAAACTATAAGCATCAGAACGCTGAAACTGGCGCCAGTCCTACTTCTTCTCAGTTCAAAAATTTGAGCAAAGTCGATTCTAACATCGTACAAGTTTGAAGGCAAGCTGGCAAAACGCTGCTGCTCTAAATGGAAACCATAGCTGTCCTTCTGGTTTTGTGATCTTGCTGTCCACTCAAGAAAACACATAATAAATTATCCCCGGCACTCAAGCAAACTGAGTCCTCAATTTGGTCCATTTGCAAAATGGTTTGCAAGGTACCAACAAGCATCAAGAGAGACATTCATCTCCATACAATATGATTAACGCTTTGTTTT
>NC_043006.1:104033845-104037153 GCF_006345805.1 Octopus sinensis | reverse complement strand
ATATATATTTTCATTCCTTCCTTGTTTACATTATATTTCTCCTCAAATTTCGCTGCCCTGCTTTCCTTTTTCCATTCATAATGGAGCGTGTATACATACATGCATACATACATACATACATACATACATACATACGCACATACATACATACATACATACATACATACATACATACATACATACATACATACATACACATACATACATACATACATACATACATACACACATACATACATACATACATACATACATACATACATACACACATACATACATACATACATACACACATACATACATACACACATACATACATACATACATGCATACACACATACATACATACATACATACATACATACACACATACATACATACATACATACATACATACATACATACACACATACATACATACATATATACACACATACATACATACATACATATTTACATACATACATGCATACATACATACATACTTACTTACTTACATACATACATATATATATATCTATACATGCACTCGCATACATATGCATACACACATACAAGTATACATATGTGTGCATGTATACATATATATGTGTTTGTATATATATATATCTCTCTCTCAATACACACACATACATAAATACACACATATTTATTCATATATGTAGTATCTATGCCTGTGTAGACACACATTCAAACATTCATTCATAAATTCATTCACTCTTGTCATTTGTATATTTTATTCTCATTCATTCATAATAACAAACGTTGTTCGTTCATTCATTCCTTCACTCTTTCATTCACCTATTCCTTCTTAGTATACATTCATTCTTATCTCCATTGATTCATTGGTTCATTCATTGTCGTTTCTTTACCATTTTCATTCACTTACGTCTTTTAAATGGAATACTTTAAGTCAGTTATTCATTAATCGAAAATTCTTCATTTCTCTCCTTCTCACTTACTGGTATCCTCCTCCTTCTCCTCATCTTCCTCCCCCTCAATTACTTCCTACTCGTTCTTCTATAAGTCTTCTTCCTCACTTCTCTCTTCACTCCTCCTCCTCCTCCTCCTCCTCCTCATTTGCTTCTATCTCCGCCTCTTATTCCTCCCTCAACCGTTTCTCCCCCTTATCCTCCACCTCTTTTACTACCACTCCTACCTCCATGCTTCATCATCATCATCTTCAGCCACTTCCACCGCCCCTCCTTTCCTTTGCTTCCCCTCGTCCTTGTCCTCTTTCTTCCCCTCTTTGTCTCTCTTCCTCCTTCAACTTCTCCCCTCTCTCTCCCTCTGTCTCTCTCTATACGCGATTCCTATGAACATTTTTACTCCCTTACCTTTACTCCCTCCCTTTACTTACCGGTCATTCAAATAGCTCTTTTGTCTCACTAACGGTCAATCACACAGTAATTTCCCTTTGTCTAATGGTCATTTTCATAGCATTTTTTTCGACGGCCCTATAACTGAGGAGATGCCGGCGTGGGTTTCCGCATCAACATCCGAAACTCGGAGTTTTATCATGGCTAACGAATAATTGTCACATATATTTACAGATAAATTCCTCTATTTAAATAATATTGAGGTCTCTCTCATTCTTTTGTTGTCTTACCATTTTTGTCAGTATATATATATATATATATGTGTGTGTGTGGGTGTTGTGTGTGTGTGTGTGTGTGGGTGGGTGTGTGGGTGTGGGTGTGTGTGTGTGTGTGTGTGTATACATATATATATAAAATTGACCCCTAATTGATTCGGTCCTTTGTACACTCCGGCTGACCTATGTAGCAAGCCTTCGTGATGTGAAGATATATATATATATATATATATATATATATATATATATATATAATATGTATGTATGTATGTATGTATGTATGTATGTATGTATGTATGTATGTTTATCTGTCTGTCTGTCTATGTACGTATGTAGGTCGGATAAGTGAGTATCTGTCTTTAGAAGGACATCGGCTGAGCCAGTGAATAATTATGAGAATGTGTGGATGTCCGTTGTGGTAACCTGTTGTAAACCTTATATGTCGTCCTGTTTTACCTATTTGAGGTCTGTTAGTCATGTCGATAGTCAATGGTGATACTGACTGCTCAACGAGAAGTTGTGCATCCACAGTAAACATAGTTCGCAGGGAAACTCGGCGTGACCCAGACTTACAGGTGAAACCCATTTTGGGCCAGCTGAGCGGTCTGGTGCTACGTGAAATATAGTGTCTTGCACACATAAGGAATTTAAATCACGACCTTACTATCGAGAACTGAATATCTTAACAACTGAGCCACGCGCCTTCACACACACACACACAATTTTAAATCGATTGAAAATTATGAGTGATTCGAAGATCGCGTGTTACGCGCATGCCACTTACGAACCTGATTCAGTTTGTCCAGTTTCATACAACGCGTGCGTGTGTGTGTGTGTGTGTTACTTCGTAGAATATATGAAGTTTTCTGTAAGAAACGTCCGGATCTTTTCGGTTTGAACGGCAGTTTTTAAAAATAATTTCCACGTAACAAAAAAATTTTAAACTTCGTATACTGGTAGAATGTGTTAATAAAACATCTTTTTCTCTTGGCTTTATTGAGAAAATTCTATAGTTTGTAAGATATTTGTTGTTTTTTCTTCTTCAATTTCTGCAATTTCAACCAATCAATTACGTCTATTGAGGTAAAAGTCATTCTGTGCCGTATGAATATGTCCCTTGTTTAAGAAACAGATTGGGTTTATTTACATTTCTGAAGAAAAAAAGATACCCTTCCCCCTACCCCTAACTCTAACCCTAAAACAGATTGAAATGCAATAGATCGATACCAGGGTCATAATTATGGATGACAATTTCATATGACACCGCTAGAAAAAACTGCCGTTCAAACCGAAAAGATCCAAACGTCCTGATATAACTGTCTATAGATATTATCTAGCTATCAATCGCTTTCTCTCTCTCTCTCTCTCTCTCTCTCTCTCTCTCTCTCTCTTTGTCTCTCTGTCTCTCTCTCTCTCCACACACACACACAACACACGTATATATATATATAATATATCTATATATATATATATATATATATATATATATATGTTTATGTATGTCTCTCTCTGTCTCTATCTATTTATTTATCACTCTATCTATTTGTCTACCTGTCTGTCAATTTATTTATTCATCTCTCTCTCTATATATATATGTTGGCCTGCTCGCTTAGCCAGCGGCGTGGCGTCATTTGAAGACTAAAACAATGCAAAGCGCATTGTGACCAGCGATGTGTAGCAACATCTGATAGCCTGGTTGGTCACGGTGGTCACG
>NC_043006.1:104018845-104026345 GCF_006345805.1 Octopus sinensis | reverse complement strand
AAAGCATACTTTTCCGATGCTCTAAACATTCTGCCAGATCACCGCCATAATTCTTTCTTAATTTATGGCTTAAGGCCAGCCATTTTATGAAGGAGAGGTGAAAATTTATTATATTGATCCTTAGGATTAGGGTTACTGGTAATTGACTGGTAAATTCCTTTTGCCAGCACCCCAGCAACATATATATATATATATAGAGAGAGAGAGAGTGATTTCTACCTGTTGATTTAATTCATTCACAAACTCCCATACCCAACATGAACTAAAATCTTTTTACGAAAATACGAAATTACGATAATTTCAATGTCATGATTAGCGAAAGTGAAACCGGTCGACAAACACAATATTCTTTCACTTATAAAATATATTTAAAAATACATTAAAACTATGTAAACTGTGTGCATTTTCCTCCTTTCATATATATATATATATATAATTTATTTTTAATGTAGGATAACATTTTTTCGAAAAAAATTCTATCAATGGCCAGCATATTAAAAAATACCTTTAAAGGTTAAAATTATAAACAACTTATAAATAAGGGCAAACGAAAAAATTCTTATGCCAAATATGTCGAAATTGGACATATTGTCCATAACCATATAATTTTTCACAATACGCACGCTACTCGAAAAAAGGTCGACAGAAATTTCTAAAAAATTCCATTATTACCATATCGGACCGATTTCAGGGTTAGTTCATAAGAACCCTCCCTTCGTCAGTGATAAATGTGGCAAAGAAATAAATGAGATACTTACTCATACCCATGGAAGAAGCAAAACACTAAGTCATGAGCACAATTAAGTACCCCAAATACATCCAAAATAGAAATACTCCAGCCCATTCAAGACACGTGCGATTTGAACTGAGGCTCCTACAGAGTGAGAGTGTCCGGAAGTGAACACTATTAAATTTTATATTTAATGTAGGATATATATATATATATATATATATAATATATATATATATATATTATACACTATATTTTGCTACAGTCGTCAGTCGAAAGCGTGTATAACTTGGCAGCATGTACAGTGGTTTCGCTAATGAATTGTTTTAGGTTCCCAAGTAGTCACAAGCAAACATAGACATCCTCTCGGCCCTGTTGTCCCGTTGTGCTTCTGGCTCTGATATAACCCTATATATTCTATATATTTAACGTTTATTCCACTATATCAACAACGAAGTTTTACCTGTCATAGACTGGAGTCAAATCCAAAGCACAACTGATATTTCCCCCTCATTTAGTTAAGCTTGTAAAATTTGCTCATGGTACTAGACATTAAGAAGTGTTTCGGTTACTGTTGTTGCTCACGTCTACTGCTACTCTTCTGTCCATGTCAGCAGACAGGCGTATGAATCAAAAGGATACGATCATACTGTTGAATCTCCTAGAAGAGTGTACCCCCGCATCTATTATTTCTCATACGTTACATTTGTGTTGGTGATCACACCATACCCTCTGGCATACACAAGATTGTCTTACAAGAATGTCAATTGGCAGAACCCTTAGAGCGTCGGATAAAGTGCTTTATGGTAATCACTACAGCTCTCTTCACCCTGAGTTCGAATACCTCGGAGTTCGATTTACTTATATCATTTTGGTGTTGATGAGTATAGTTCCACTCCTGTGTTAGGGTCGATTCTCCTCTTCTCTCACCCTCCTTATTTCTGTATATCTATTTATCTATCTCTCGTTCTCTTCCTGGAAGAAATCTGTTGTAGTTAAGCCTGGAAAACGACCGTCACCACTAACTTAGCAAAAAAAAAAAAAGCAAACAAATTTGGTGATGGTTTAATTTTTGGCGGGAAAAACAACAGTCGGTCGGAAATGAATCTCCGAATGGAAATGCTCGCGGTAAATACACTGTTTATAAAATTGTGTTTTTATCATTGTGATGATGATTAGCCAAGTTATTTATGATCAAGTATATAGCGACAATGGATATTCCATCTTTCTAGAGAGTATCCAGGCCCACATTATCTGCAAATGACTCTGTGTGTGTTCTTAGAGAGATTTGTGTGACATTTCGAACATGTTGAGCAAACACGCAGTGAATCCATTTGGTGGCAAAATTAGCAAAGTGCTAAGGGCAGTCATGGACAAACTACTGTCCGCGGGGTTTTCTGGATCATACGTCGAACAGAAAGTCCCATGTTTTGTTTTGTTTTTTAGTAGTGTATTCCACTTGATGATGAGCTAAGTCTCATACAGTCCACTTCTCGAGAAAGTTTGCCTATGCAGGCAAACATGGCTGTACTGTAAGAAGCCTTCTTTCCAAACACATGGTTTCGGGTTCAGGTTCACTGCTTGTTAGTACCTTGGGCAAGTGTCTTTTACTATAGTCCCCACTCGACTAAAGCCATGAGTAAATATGGTACACAGAAACTGAAAGAAACCGGTTACATACACACATACATACATACATACATACATACACACACACATATATTTTATATCTATCTATCTATCTATATATATATATATATATATTTGGTCATCCCATAAATAATGCTGTTTTCATACTTCTTTTATTTTTCAAAATTAAGATAACCAAAGTTCATTTTTAATATAAGATATACCCTCCTTCATTTTCTACAATGCTCTTCCATCTATCTGGTAACCTTGCAAGGCCCCTCTTCCAAAATTGACTTATCCGTAACGAAAAATACTCGTCTACAGAATTTATATTTTCCGTCCAAATGATTCTGAAGACTACGGTGTAAATGATAATCTGATGGGGCATAGTTTCCCATTCAAGCTGCTCCAACTTTTGGAATGTCATCCTCGCTGTATGTAGTCGAGCATTATCCTGATAGAAGAACACCTTTCGTCTTGAAACCAAAGATGGTCGTTTTAGCGCTGACTTGAATGACTAGTTGAATGACCAAATTCCACCTTCTCTGCTAGTTCCTCAACAGTCACAATGGGATTTTGTTCCACCAGGGTTTGCAGGGCGTCCGCATCGAGTTCTACAGATCTTCCAGGACGAGACTCGTCTTCTAGGCTGTAGTTTCCGGCTCTGAATTTCTGGAACCACCGTTGACACTAGCTTACACTTATTGTCTGATCCCCATATACTGCATTAATATTCCTCGCACTTTCCGTGGCGCTGTTGCCTTTATTGAACTCATAAAGCAAAATATGTCAAATATGCTCCTATGTCACTTCCATTATGGCTTTGAAAAAATAACTGTTAAAGTCGAACTGCACTCTTCAAAACTTGCACTAAGAATGAGTACAAGGTAAAATTACTTCGTGCTTTACAAGTTGATCATGCAAATGAAAAGACGCATTACTTATTTTTTTTACACATTAGTATTCATAGTGACTTCGAAGTTTCGGCCAGCTTAGCCATCATCATTTGAGGAACAATATCGCAGCTATAATATTAGCTGCCGACCGTTTGCAGTCGGCAGCTAATATTGTAAATGCAGCATCTGCGCACCTATTCTTGAAACAGCTGTAAAATTATCTTACACATCTTCTTCCCCTTTTACTCCTGAGTTTATAATCATGCAACAACCGCAACTCTCATGCTTATATATATATATATATATATATATATATATATATCTATATATATATTATATATATATTATTATTTGAGGAATATAAATCCAAACTTACAGGAAAAAATTCAATTTAGAAATACTAAATCAAATTTCACACAATATAATATATATATAAAAAATTAGAAAAAAGCTCCACTTTTTATCAATTCAAAATGAACAATTAAATTACACCATCTAGAAAATTACATATAATAGAAATATTAAATAAAATAACAATAAAATATCATATATATATGTCATAACCTCACCTGATACCAATTATTTCCCTCATTATTCTTTTATTCTATTATACACGTGCTTCATCAATCGAAACACTACCTGTAAACAATCAGCACTAGGCAGGTAAACATCCGTGTTTTTAACTGCAGTTCATGCTGGAGTTTTTGGTAATTAACTTGCGCATTAATTATATGTACCCATTAAGTTAAGTCATTCAGATGTAATATTACCTAAATTCTAAGTTTTTATGTATCAATATATGAGTCTTTGTATTTTTCCAACATGACAACCAATTTTGGTCTGTTTACGTCCCCATAAAACAGCGGTTTGGTAATAAGAAACCGATAAAATAAGTACCAAGCATAATAAAAGTACTCGTATCGATTTGTTCGACTAAACCTATCGTTTGTATGTATCAGTGCACGTGTCTTTGTATTTGTCCCACTTGACAAACCGGTGTTAGTTTGTTTACATTACGTCTGTAATGTAGCTGTTCATCAAAAAGAGAACGATATGATAATTACCAGGCTTTAATTCAAGTACTCGGATCGATTTGTTCGATTAAACCCATGAAGACAGCGCCCCTAAATTGCCGCAGTTTAACGACCGAAACAAGTGGCAGGTAAAAGACTTCTGGTCTAGGGCGTGCGATACGGATCTTTGCTCTCTGAGTTCAAATCCGCCAATGTCAAATTTTGTTTTTTACCCATTTACTTCTTTTATGAAGCTCGATAAATGCAACAATGGTCGAGGGCAGTAGATTGGCGGATGGGGTCGTCTTGGCATAATCTGTTCTGTTCCTTTGATTGTTCTTGCATTCGAATACCACCTCCCAATAAAAATCCTGATAATGGGTCAAAGTTAATCACCTTATTACCTGAAATAGAATATTTGGATCTTTTCGGTTTGACCGGCAGTTTTTTCTAGCGGTGTCATATGAAATTTTCACCCATGATTATGACCCTAGTATCGATCTATTGCATTTCAATCTGTTTTAGGGTTAGGGTTAGAGCTAGGATTGGTTAGGGTTAGGGTTAGGTTTAGGAGTGGCGGGAAGGGTATCTTTTTTTCTTCAGAAATCTGTTTCTTTAATGAGGGACATATTCATACGGCACAGAATGTTTTTACTTCAATAGACGTCAGTGATTGGTTGAAATTGGAGAAATTGAAGGAAAAAAACAACAAATATCTTACAAACTATAGAATTTTCTCAATAAAGCCAAGAGAAAAAGATGTTTTATAAACACATTCTACCAGTATACGAAGTTTAAAAGTGTTTAGTTACGTGGAGATTATTTTAAAAAACTGCCGGTCAAACCGAAAAGATCCGAATATTTTTTTTTTTTTGTTTCCTTTACCTTTTCCTTTTGAGTATAAACGCTGCAACGATTGGCTGATAGCCACGAAGCCGTCTGCTAAGTCAGTCGAATGATGGTGACGGCCGTAACTACCATGACGATGATGATGATGGTGGTGGTGGTAGTTGTGGTGTTGGGGGGGGGCGGTGATAATGACAATGTTGGGAGTAGTTGTTGATCAATAAACGAGTCTTATTTCTAATTGCGTACGTATTGTGAACAAACAAACGAACAATCAGAAAACAACATGCCTCGAGATAAAGAGACAACCCCCCGGCACACCCGTATACACAAACAGGTGCCCGTACATATATACTCACAGTTACATACGTACGTCATATGTACATTACATATATATATATATATATGTACGTATGTATGTATATAGCGGTGTACGTACACTTTGTTCTCTAACATATACATATATATACACGCACACACAAGCAAACACATGCACGTACACTCACAGATACATATTATATATGTATACACATATATATCTATATGTACGTGTATAAGTGTATATATATATATATATATATAGATACTTAACAGAGAGAGAGAGAGAGAGAGAGAGATAGAGAGATTGTTTGATTGATAGAGAGACACACAGACAGACAGACATACAGAGACAGGAGTGTGTCGCCAGTTACGTATATTACAACGGTGGATTAGTGTAAATACCTATAGGTATTTACATTTCTGGAAAGATAATTATCTACAGGGATGTAAGTCAATAGCCAATCGATGATAGAGATCAATAAGATCAGTACCGGAGTAAACTCTCGAGTTCGATATAATTAACTATTGAAACCATTGAAATTCGTGCCCCAGCATTGCCGCAGTCCAATCAAGATAAAGAGAAAACACACATCAATAAACAAAACACACCACATCCAATCTATGTATATATAATATAATTTGCTTATATGCATACACACACACACACACAGACACACATATATATATATATACACACACATACATATATACAGATATATATATATATATATAAAAGTATATATACATATATATATATATTTTAATTTATATATAGAGGGCATAATTATACATACATGGCCAGGAGGCATTATATATACATGCCGAACGCTAAGAGGGACAATCAGTCATTTCTACCAAAAATATTACTAATCCCACCGAATGCAATTTTTCAAAGTAAGACATTTAAAAATATAGGCCTTATCACAGTGATTTCATACTTACGTATCATCAGCAGGCCTGAATGTATTATAAATAAACAACGACCCTGCCTCGCTTAAGCCGAACAGCTAACTGATCAACATCAACGAAGCACATGGGTGAGTTTATATTATTACATCCGGGTGAATGGCAAACTTTTACAAAAGTTGTATGTATGTATATTTGCCAGTTTGTGTAGACGCTGGCTAGCAAGTCCGGCATGCTACGATAAAACTCTTAGTGTAGACACCATCCAACCCCGGTAACTTTTCCCCGGCGCACTCGGCCAAGGCCTCTTTGACCTCCCCAGCTGTAATCGGCCCTTCACACCACCTCACCTCCCGTGCCAAGAGTCGCATCCCGCCGGTGAAGAAGACCTTTAGGGACTCCCCACGCTCCAGCGAGCCGCCTTGCTCGAACAACCGTGCGAAATGCTGATGAAAGGCCGTTTGCATCTCATCCTGTCCATAGAACTTGTGACCCTGTTCGTCCGCTAAAGACTTTATAGAGGCTATTTTTCCCCTGACTCTCCACACGATGTGCCCATCCAGCAAAGTTAATATCTTCTCGTCCCACTACACATAGCTTAGCTCTAACTCTGCAGCCTTCGTGCTTGGCGTTGAGGTGGCGGTACAAGACCGTTCTCACGGCCAGCATTCTAGATCCAGAACCAGATTCCAAGGCCTCGTCTAAGTTCTTAACTTTCTCAGTATTTCTCTGTCTTTAAAATAAATCACGACTTTAAAATAAATCATCTTCTCTTTTTCGTCCTCATAATTCACCACCGAGGCGCGAGGTTCAACATCCACCTCCGGCCCCAGTGGATTCACTCTTTCGTAATGTCTTTCAATTTTGAAATTCTCTTAACTTTTGGGTGGGATCTTTTCGGTTTGAACGGCATTTTTTCTAGCGGTGTCATATGAAATTGTCACCCATAATTATGACCCTAGTATCGATCTATTGCATTTCAATCTGTTTTAGGGTTGGGGGTGGGGGGAAGGGTATCTTTTTTTTTTCACAAATGTAAATAAACTCAATCTGTTTCTTAAACGAGGGACATATTCATACGGCATGGAATGTCTTTTACCTTAATTGACGTCACTGATTGGTTGAAATTGCAGAAATTGAAGAAAAACAACAACAAATA
>NC_043006.1:103998845-104013845 GCF_006345805.1 Octopus sinensis | reverse complement strand
ATAATCTATCTATATATATTCGTCTTTGACGTTCTTGTGTCCGCGTGCGCATGTGTAAAGTATCGTTAATCTCACTCAATTCTCTTTGTCTTTATGCATCAGTCCCTCTCTCTGTATGTCTAACTGTCCCCTTTGACCTTTTTTCTACTCTTTATTATTTAACAATTGCTCCTTTCCCCTTTTCTGCTTGTCTGCCATCTTCCCGCTTCCTTTCTCACATTTTATCTTACTCTCTCTCTCTCTCTCACACACACAGACACACACACACACACACACACACATAACACCTTTATTCTCGGCCTCCTTAATCGCTGTTATCATCCATCTGTCTCTTCCTCTGTCTCTCTGTCAGTTTCTTTTCAACCCCACTCTCCCTCTCTGTCTGTCTGTCTGACTCTCTTTCTCTCTTTCTCTCTCTGTCTCTCTTTGTTTCGTGTCTCCTTCCTCCTTTTTTTTTGTCTCCTTCCTGAACTACCTAACTCTTCCTTCTACCTCAGACATAGATTATGACTGAAGCGACAACGTCTGTATGTCCCCCCCGCCTCTTTATATGCACACCCCCCCACTCTGGTTGCCATCTATATTTCACTTCCCGCGCTCATTTCGTTGTTTCACAATCTCCATCAGCCACCATTCACCTGTCCACACTGACGCTACCGCCTTCTCAAAAAACTCTTTTAGCTTTTGTTTTTCAACTCCAACAACAGCTAGCCTACTACTACTACTACTACTACTACTACTACTACTACTACTACTACTATCATCTGTACCACAACCAGTACCATCCCCATATCTATTACAACCACCACTAATAATCCCATTTCTACTACTACAACATCCTCCATCAAAATCGACAACAGTATCGCAACTATGTTCGTCTGACCTGCTAGAAATAGTAGCCTAATTTCACTAAAAGCACTACTCAACCTTCTTTAAAATAAGGATTAATATATATGCATTAAACTATGACAACAAAATGTGATAGCCATAACCTGAATTTCATTAACCTTAAGTCTAGTAATTCAGTAGTATTCTGGGACTGACACTTCAAGATTGGTTTTCTACTTTTCGTACTTTAGAGAATGGCAAGTGGATCTTATCGGTTTGAATGGCAGTTTTTTCTAGCGGTGTCATATGAAATTGTCACCAATAATTATGACCCTAGAATCGATCTATTGCATTTCAATCTCTTTCAGGGTTAGGGTTATTTAGGGTTAGGGTTAGGGTTTGGGATGGGGGGAAGGGTATTTTTTTTTCTTCAGCAATGTACATAAACCCAATCTGTTTCTCAAACGAGGGACATATTCATACGGCACAGAATGCTTTTTACCTCAATACACGCCATTGATTGGTTGAAATTACAGAAATTGAAGAAAAACAACAACAAATATCTTTCAAACTATAGAATTTTCTCAATAAAGTCAAGAGAAAAAGATGTTTTATAAATACATTCTACCAGTATACGAAGTTAAAAATTTTTTAGTTACCGAGAAATTATGTTAAAAACTGCCGTTCAAACGGAAAAGATCCTGGCAAGATTGCAAACACCTCTCTTCATATTTTGCAAATAATAATGGGAATGAAGCAGATTATTTTAATCTAACAGAATTTTGCGTAGCGGTTTATTATCCACATGTTCTTTTATTGTAGAAAAAAAATCACACAACGAGAGCGCAAATACAAATGGAAGAAATGAAATGTTCTGTTCCTTAGCTATCCAATCTATAGTATATGCAGTTTCGGTGCTAAGGATAGCACTGCTTAACCTTAGTTTAGTGTATAGGAGAAAGTTAAGTAATTGTTGGTTGAGTTCGTAGATGAAAAATGCGATAGGCGAATGACAGTAGAAAAGAGAAGGACACGGGGGCTGGTAAATATCACAGTCCAAAGCGTGGAACTGAGAATGGGAGGAAAGGATGGTGGTACAGAAGTGTAAATATGAAGACTGGACAAAAATGAACTCAGTCGGGGTGGGTAGAATAGCCGGAGGAGTTGGGGTGACAACAGAAACTCTGTAGGATGGAGTCGTGGTTAAAGCTGCGACCAAAACAACAACAACAACAATAATAATGATGATGATGATGATGATTTCATTTATTTGCCACAAGGGCGAAGGATAAGGGGGACAATGCAGAGACGGACATAAAGTTTGGAGGTTTACATATAATGAAAAGAAAAGCAAGTATACACGGAATGCACAAAAAAAAAGAAGGGACATACGCATGGCACACAAAAATATTTTTAAAGTATTAATAACCAGCAGTATCGCCCGGCATTGCTCAGGTTTGTTTCAACCCTTTAGAATTGGAATTTTTGAAAAGTAAAAATTCTGCATTATGTAGCTTGTTATTCTCTTTAAGTGAACATTTTTCTGGTTGAAATACACCGAAAAATGGCGACACAGCAGTCAAAAATCGTAAAAAATAGGGATTTTCATAGAAAAAAAGCACCTTTTTGATGTAAATAATTTTTGGTGTTAACATGGTCCGATTTGATTTTTTTCTTCTACGGAAGGAAGAGCAAGCATTCTTCAATCATACTTTCAATTTTGGTCAACTTGCGCCGCAGGGTCTCGGAAGAGATAGTGTTAGTTGAAGGCTACTAAACCTGCCATACACAGACAACTTCAGCTTTATATATAGAAAGATAATATGGCTAAAATAGCGGATCTTTGTGTATTCGAGAGTTGTAAGGACGTGTGGTACCAAACAGGAATCAAAGACTTCGAAAAACCGTTCGATGCGAAGATTCAGCTCGTGGAAGAAGTGTCTGAGTCTTACTGTAACGTAATAAGACTTTGGCAAACGCTTAGCACTGTACAATAAAGAGAACCTGTGGCAATACAATTACATTGTTTCGATTTTGTAATGTAATATTCCAAAGTTTTTGAGTGACATCAGTACAAGAACACGTACGGAGTATATAATTATACCATGTGAGAGAAAGGGAAGAAAATGACACGCTTCGGAAAGTCGTTCTTCGTCAAAAGCAGAAAGTAATCAAACGAAAGGACGAAATAAGCTTAACTACAAAGTAGTCAAAGTAAGAAAAGTATGGTGAATGCCGAGTAAAAGTAGAAGCCTGTTGATTAAATGTATTTGGCAGTTAAAAGTGTGAAGTTGGAAGGAAGTGAGAGAGAAGAGAGAGAGAGAGAGAGAGAGAGCAAGCTTATAGATTGTGCATATTATGTTGTGTGCGTGTGTATGTAGGTATATATATTCTTTCATTTGTTTCAGTCATTTGACTGTAGCCAAACTGGAGCACCGCCTTGAAGTTTTTTGTTGAACAATTCAATCCCACAACTTATTTTCAAGCCTAGTATTTATTCTATCGATATCTTCGCCGAACAGCTAAGTTACGGGAAGGTAAACACACCAACACCGGTTGTCAAGCGATGATGGGGACAAACACAGACTCAAAGACACAGAGACATTGATACAGAGAGACAGAAACACACACACATATACAACGGATTTTTTCAGTTTCCGCCTACCAAATCCACCCATAAGGCTTTGGTCGGGCCAAGGCTATTTTAGGAGACCCTTGCCCAATGTGACACGCACTGGGATTGAACCCGGAACCATTGAGTTAGGAAGCAAGCTTCTTACACAGCTACACCTGCATGTTTATAGTCAGGGTTGCCAGAGAAGGACATTTTTTTTTAATTGTAGCTAGTTCAGTCGTATATAGTCAGAAAAATCAATTATTGTTCACGATGCCAGCAGGAAACAGCGGGTCTCCCGTGATAGCGAGATGCACGTAGATATGGTCGGGTGGGGATTAAAGTGAACGGGTACTAGTCGGAGTCATTGGGTGTTTGTTTCATTGGAAATCTAAAAGCTGGCTACAGATCGCCGGCGAACACTTGGTGTCTCCAACATACAACAGAGCTTTCTTTGCAGTTGAATAACACACGTGCTGGTACTAGTTAACCGAACGATGCTGTCAGGGCCGGATTAAGACTTACAGAGGCCCTAAGCACTCGAAAGATTTTGGTACCCCCATATATATTTAATTCGAAAGATAAACAATAATAAACCATGAAATATATTTTTGTTGTTCAAAATGAAACAAAAGTAACAGTAAGATAGAAAATAATGTTTATTTTGGTATACTTCCGCTTTAAATATATTTTTTAAAAATTTCTTTAATTTTTTAATTGCAAAGCCTTTGATTAGATCTTCAATGTGACACTATGAACACTTCGAAATTATATTGCTAGTCATATGAACCACTTCGAATATCATTTAAGCAATTATAAAGTGATTGCATTATTTACATTATTTATATTTGATGGATATTTGTCCTCATCTTGTTTGTTGTTAACACAACGTTTCGGCTGATATACCTTCCAGCCTTCTTCAGGTACCTTTGAGAAATTTCGAACCTGGGTACTCATTCCTAAGGTAAATTTTCGATGTTATTATTATTATTAGTATTATTAATGTTCAGGTCACTGCTTGGAATCGAATTCGGAATCTTGGAGTTATGAGCCCGCGCTCTTAACAGCTACGCCGTATGCCCATATTGAATGTAAATAAAGTAAATAATGTATGTAAATAATGCACATAATTCCTCATCTCTTAAATATAGAACTGCATAAAGTGATTTCTTTTGTGCCATAAACCATTTACCGTTTCTGTGGTGTCTCCTTCCCTTGATACCCTAAGCACGTGCTTATGTGGCTTAATGGTTAATCCAGCGCTGGGTGCCATGAATATATAATTTAGATCCATGTAGCATGGTTATGTAGGGAATGTAGGAAAGGATTCTGGTTGCTTGTGACGAAGCTGTGAAGAGAGTTTTGGTTAGATTGTTTTATATATTGTGCGAACGTCTAAAGAAAAATAAAAATTAAACGTTTCAGGAAAAACATCGGAAGGTCTTCTGTCTGAAATACTGATTTTTTTCTCTCTCACACGATTTGATTCCTTTAAGCGTAATTAAATCTTTTGTGTCCATGTTACTTTTGCTGTTTTCCTCGAGGCTTTTTGCATGTCTTATGTACATATATATATATATATATGTATATATATATATTATATATATATATATATATATAATATTATATATATATATATATATATGTGTTATATATAGATATATATATATATATATATATATGTATATATGTATATATGATTATATATATATATATATGCGTGTATATATATATACATATATATACATATGTATACATATATATACATATATATATATATATAAATATATATATATATATATACATACACACACACATATATGTATATATGTATATATATATATATATATTTATATTTATATATATATATGCATACATATATCTATATGTTGTTATATTGTGTATTTGTATCGCGTATTCATATCATGTTTGTGTGTGTGTGTGTGTTCGCGCGTTGTGTATGTGCGTGTGTGTGTGTGTAGTACTTGTGTTTATATGTGTGCCCATGCGGGTACTTGTGCATATGTATGTGTGTATGTGTGTGTCTGAGTGTAAGTGTATGTCTCTAGGAGCATGCGTATGTCAAGGAGCGTGTCTCTGTGTATATGTGTGTGTGTGTGTGTGAGTGTGTACGTGTGCGCGCGCGTATGTACGTGTGTATGTGTGAGTAAAGGAGCGCGCGTATCGCAGCTTAGATGAACGTGTCAAACGTTTTTATGTCAGCGTAACATTTTCAGAACCGATCAATATTTCCATTCCACAGTCTACCCAAACATCATTCTAGGGTACTACTGATACAGAACGACTTTATCTCTGGCACCCTGTCTGTCTGTCTATTTGTTTGTCTGTCGGTCTGTCCCTTTCTCTGTCTCTTTCCCCATCTCTCTTTCCCACTCCCTCCCCCTCTCTCCAGGGAATTATAGATCTAATAATACTCTGTGAATTATAGTATATTTCTTGCTTTCCTCTGTAAATACACAAACAAACGCGCGCACGCGCCCACATGCACACACGCTCCCATTTAACCATTTAAATATAGGTAGGTAGACATTAGACAGGCTGCTACATGTATTTATATTATATATACACACCTTTATAGATACATATCTCTTTCTCTCTCGCTATATATACTCTCTTTTACTCTTTTACTTGTTTCAGTCATTTGACTGCGGCCATGATGGAGCACCGCCTTTAGTCGAGCAAATCGACCCCAGGTCTTATTCTTTGTAAGCCCAGTACTTATTCTATCGGTCTCTTTTGCCGAACCGCTAGCTGACGGGGATGTAAACACACCAGCATCGGTTGTCAAGCAATGCTAGGGGGACAAACACAGACACACAAACATACACACACACATATATATATATACATATATACGACGGGCTTCTTTCAGTTTCCGTCTACCAAATCCACTCACAAGGCTTTGGTTGGCCCGAGGCTATAGTAGAAGACACTTGCCCAAGATGCCACGCAGTGGGACTGAACCCGGAACCATGTGGTTCGTAGGCAAGCTACTTACCACACAGCCACTCCTACGCCTACATATTTATATATATGTATATATATATTTATTTATTGCCCACAGCAGGCTAAACATAGAGGGGACAAACAAGGTCAGACAAACGGATTAAGTCGATTACATTGGCTCCAGTACGTAACTGGTACTTATTTAATCGATCTCGAAAGGATGAAAGGCAAAGTCGACCTCAGCGGAATTTCAACTCAGAACGTAACGGCAGACGAAATACGGCTACGCATTTCGCCCGGCGTGCTAACGATTCTGCAAGCTCACTGCCATTCTCGATATATAATATATATATATATATATATTATATATATATATATATATATATATATAATGTTATATATATATATATGTATATATATATGTAATATATAATATATTATATATATATATATATATAATATATATTATAATATATATATATATATATATTATATATATATATATACATAATATATATATATATATATATATATATATATATATATAGCACCAGGTGGTGTGCTATTAAGTTAGACATGGCCTGGGCCAACAATGGCCGAAACCTATCAAAGTATCAAAGTATCAAAGTAATATATATATATATATATTATATATATATATATATAATATATATATAAGGGTAAGACCCCCTTCGGTCACGAATGACCATGGGATTGCACCTAGAAAGTTACCCTCCTAGACACAAGTCCGGGCAAGGTTTGTTATGGAAGACCAGCAGTCGCCCATGCATACCAGCCTCCCCTCCCTCTCCACACACTGATGTTATCCAAGGGAAAGGCAAAGGTCGATACAGCTTGGCACCTGTGACGTCGCAACTCATTTCTACTACAGCTGAGTGAACTGGAGCAACGTGAAATAAAGTGTCTTGCTCAAGAACACAACACGCAGCCCGGTCATATATATATATATAATATATATATTATATATATATATATAATATATATATATATAATATAATATATATATATATATATATTATATATATATATATATATATATAATTAACGAAAACAATCTCTTACCGTTAATGTTGAACATGTCGTATATGGAACTTCCACTTGTAGAAAAATGGAAATAAACAGTCTTTGACTGCCATTTCTAATTCCTTCGGTATGCGGCGGAGCAACCTGTTGCCTGCCCTTTTAATTATATTTACTATATATACTGAACTCTACAGAGTTCCTGACGCTAATAGTCATATTTACATACCGAAATTTACCGGTAAATATTTGTTGGTTGTCTAAAAAACCACAGAAAAATTATGTACCCTTGTTATATATATATATATATATATAATATATATATATATATACGTTTAAATATTTAAATATTTGTTGTGCAAATATATATATACAAACACGCAGGTGTGTATGTGATTTCGCATGTGTGTGTATCGGTCAGGTGTCCATAATTCAGGATTCTAAAAGAAATTTTGGACTGCTATATTTAATGTAGTCGAGTGGTATCTCCGTAGTTATGTCAGAAAATTACCATTGGTTACATGTCTGATGGTGCACTGGACAATGTAGGCCACTCATCAGACATGCTGGCCTGAAGCACTTAGCCTCTGTATCTTTACCTCCATTAGTAAAGAGGTTTACGTGCTTGCCGACCAGCGGCTCTGATGAGTCGCCTATATTGCCTGGTTTAATAGTCGAGGTGAAACCAACTGGATATACTACTCGTCTACATAAATACACACACAGGCGCAGGAGTGGATGTGTGGTAAGTAGCTTGCTTACCAACCACATGGTTCCGGGTTCATTCCCACTGCGTGGCAACTTGGGCAAGTGTCACCTACTATAGCCTCGGGCTGAACAAAGCCTTGTGAGTGAATTTGATAGACGGAAACTGAAAGAAGCCCGTCGTATATATGTATATATAAGTATGCGTGTGCATATGTTTGTGTGTCTGTGTTATTCCCCCCCAGCATCGCTTGTCAACCGATGCTGGTATGTTTACGTCCCCGTAACTTAGCGGTTCGGCAAAAGAGACCGATAGAATAAGTACAAGGCTTCCAAAGAATAAGTCCTGAGGTCGATTTGCCCGACTAAAGGTGGTGCTCTAGCATGGTCGCAGTCAAATGACTGAAACAAGTAAAAGAGTAAAAGAGTACACACACACACACACATACAAACACACACACACACATACAACATACACACACACACACACACACACACACACACACACACACACACACGCACAAGCTTAGAAGCCGTACTTTTAGGCTCGCTCCTGCGGACGTCTAACTGAACCTCGTTATTGTTTGATCAGGGGTTAAGGACGGATGAGAATTAATTCTGTGATGCAATCATTCTATTGTCCCAGTCTCAAGCAGAATTCCAACTATTGGTCAATTTGTCGCAAAGTTCGTATCTCGACGTAAAACTAACGAAGCGAATGTCATTCATCTCCTCCTTCATATCTGACCTCACCTGACAAACGCCAACCAAGATGGCGTGAACCAGCCAAGCTTTACCTGCTAGAAATAGCAACCCAGATGTTTTAAAATTAGATCTTAATGCTGGAATTTTAAGAACCAAATGAAGGACAGATTTTCAATCCCGGGATCATCTTGATTCCAAAAGATATAATATGCCTATGTAGACCCCGAGATACAGGGTCCCAGACGAAGCAAAGAGAATTTCACTTTTATTAATTTAGATGATGGCTGTCCACTCATGATCGAGGAAGGCCATCAGTGAACTGTAAGGGCATTGAGCACTTAGAAAAAATTATACGTTACCCTTGCGACTCTGCCGGTGACTAATGACCACACGTATACCAATATATACGATCAGGTGACCATTCATTCTCTCAAGAAAGTCTTCCCAGCACATTTTGCATGCTAACGTAACATCACTGACACAAATGAATGCATTTAAGTATTGGGTTGTCCGGAAGGTTCGTGTCCGTTTATAGTAGCTTACCTTTCGACTTATTTTAGAACATGGTTGAGTCCATAAAATAGGATTTGACTACACCTCTATTTAGAGCACAGTTAAAGCTATCTTTTCGTGGAAGTAGGTTTATGTTCCTGTAATCTGTGTTAATTCTGTAACCCTTTAAAATGGAAGATAAGAAAGTTCATTTTCGGCACTTGATGCTTTGGGAACCAGACAAAACTGGCTGCAGCTCGGCTGGGATGTGTTACCCCACCTCCATATTCACCACATATTACTCCTTCGGATTTCCACTTATTCAGGTCTCTGCAGAATAGTCTTAATGGATGTAGGAAGCTGAATTGGATGGCAGAATCTTCAATTCAGTTTTCGCGTCTATCCTTAGTTATGGTCATGAATGTTGAAAGGGTACGGTCGCGAACACAATTAGCTGAAAGGTAATTCGACAGGGTTCGGGCATCAACATGTCTTTCCAGGTCGAGCCCGCTACTTTTCCGTATTGAGAAGTCTCAGCTTCGGAACTACGAACATGTGATTAGATTGTCGCAGAAAAGAACCGCTAGATGGATTCTTTAAGCCGAGACAGCCGGCAGGAGACCCAGGAGTAGACCAAGAATGAGATGACTGGATAATCTTATCTTTTATCTTTTACCTGCTTCGGTCATTAAACTGCGGTCATGCTGGGGCGTCGCTTTGGAGCGCCGCTTTGAATTTTCTGTCGAATGAATCGACTCCACTACTTATTTTTTAGAGTCTGGTACTTATTCCATCGGTCTCTTTTGCCGAACAGATAAGTTACAGGGACGCAAACACACCAGCAAAACTGTCAAGCGGTAGTGGGAGGATAAACACACACACACACACACACACACACACGCACGCACACACGCACACAACACACACATACACACACACACACGCATCAACGTACGTGGAAACACCCAAGTAGGAAGTCACAAAGAAATAAATATCGTTGATATTCATCACCATTTGTTTATCTGACCTTAATATCTTTCAGACCATAATTGATTACTGACTAATAAGGCTTCGTAGAGTTGAGACCTTTCGTTGAGTTGAGGCCTTTCCCACCAGATGGCGCTCTCTAAGGTACAAAATCGTTTGCGGAGTTCGTGAACTTTTGCTTCATAAACTAACGCTATCGTTATAAAACTTGGTAGATTTGTTAACTAAATAAATACGTTAATAAACATGGCGGCTACTAAATAAATATCTTTGTAAATATGGTGGCTACTAAATAAATATGTTAATAAACATGGTGGCTATATCTTCCACCCACACACGCGCGCAGGCACACAAGCTTCTTGGGAAAAAGCACGTGTTCTTGCGGGTAATCGTTCATAACGATGATGGTGATAATGATGGTATTATTGGCTTGTAGTGGTGGTGGTGATGGTAGATGTAATGGTGGTGGTAATTGTGATGGTGGTGAACTGGTGGTTATTTTCTGTTTTGTGTGTATACGACTGATTTGTGTATACAGGTACTTCAGTGTACTACACACACACATGCAAACACACACGCACATGCGTACATACACACCCATACACACTCTTGAATCTTATGTTGCGGCTAATGTGCAGAGTAGCATACCAAAAATAGTTGTTTCAAATTTTGGCCCAAGGCCAGCAATGAGAAAGAGGCCTTGAAGCAATGATCTCTGCAGTATTTGAACTAAATTCCCGCCGTATATACATACATACATATATATATATATATATATGCGTGGTGTGTGTGTGTGTGTATAGACCGCCTTCGGTCATGAATGACCATGGGATTACACTTAGAAACTTCCCCTCCAGGGCGCAAGTCCGGGCAAGGTTGTTTATGGATGACCAGCAGTCGCTCATGCATACCAGCCTCCCCTCTAGACGCCATTGATATTATCCAAAAGAAAGGCAAAGACCGATACAGCTTGGCACTAGTGACGTAGCAACTTATATTTACAGCGGAGTGGTTTGGAGCAACATGAGATCAAGTGATTGCTCAAGAACACAGCGCATAGTCCGGTCCAGGAATCTAACTCACTACCTCATGATTGTGAACCGAAAGTTCTAACCACTGGGCTATATATATATAACTCACTTCACACCGCCTGGTTGGATGGTACAGCCCAAGCGTCGAAAGCATAGTGGCATCTGTTTGGCAGCTGATGACAGAAAAGCATATCTATTGTACTTTGTGGATTTTTACATCTTTGATTCGTTATACTGATTTGTTTTTCACTCAAGGAAATTCTAAAGTGTTTGTGGATTCAAGGTTTGTGGAGCTTACTTACGTTGATGTCGGTTGTTTTTCTTCATAGATAATCCCACTAGGTTTTGATAAGGATTAGATGTTGCTGTCTACTTTTGGGGAAGTTCTTTGTCGTGTGTGTGCGTGTGTATGTGTGTGTCTCTGTGTCTGTGTGTGCCGTCGTTATGTTTGCGTTGAATTTGTCACCCACCATCGCTTAACAAACCGTGTTGGTTAGTATGTAACGTTGCAGTCCGAAATTTTGGGGGAAGGGGTTCAGTCGATTAGATCGACCCCAGTACGCAACTGGTACTTAATTTATCGACCCGAAAGTATGAAAAGCCAAGTTGATCTAGGCGAAATTTGAACTCAGAACGTAAAGACAGACGAAATACCTATTTCTTTACTACCCACAAGGGGCTAAACACAGAGGGAACGAACAAGGACAGACAAACGGATTAAGTCGATTATATCGACCCCAGTGCCTAACTGGTACTTAATTTATCGACCCGAAAGGATGAAAGGCAAAGTCAACCTCGGCGGAATTTGAACTTAGAACGTAACGGCAGACGAAATACAGCTAAGCATTTCACCTTGTAATATAATATTTTAAGTTGCCAAAATCAAATGAAATTGTGTTAATAAAACGTGACAAGGAAGATTCTTCGTGTAACCCATTTCCTCGTACTTCCAATATTTGTCATCATTCGACGAATTGTTAATTCGAACAGCTGTTGCTCCGATCAATAGTTTTCATTCTTTTATCTTCTGGGACAAATGTTTTCCATCAATTATATTTCGATCAAGTCCTTTAGATGAACTCGCAACAAATACCAACGCGCACATTCATATGTACATTTATTATGAATACGTGTGTGTACAGTGTGTGAGTATGTAGGTCTCTGTATTTATGTGTGTGCACGTGTGTGTGTGTGTGTGTGTGTATACATATATACACTCACATATAAAAGCTATTTGTACTTATCCCTGTGGTTAGAGCGCGGCCATGCTGATGCACCGCCTTGAAGGGTTTAGCCGAAAAAAATTGACCCCCAGTAAGTATTCTTTAAAACGCAGTACTTAGTCAATCGTCTGTTTTGACGAACAACTAATTTAACGGGACGTAAACAAGCTAACAGCGGCTATCAAGCGGTAGTAGAGAACAAAAGCAAAGACACAGACTCACGCGCATACATATATATATATATTTATATATACCACGGGCTTCTTTCAGTTTCCGCCTACGAAATTATCTCACTAGACTTTGGTCGGCACGGGAATTTAGTAAAATTCACTTGCGCAGTTTCCCACGCTGCAGAACCGAATACGGAACGGGGGATTGAGAAACAAAGCTGTTACCACACAGCCACTCCTTGGCCTTCACACCTACAGCCACACAAAACACACATACACACGCACACATGCACACACACATGCACGCACACACACACACACATACACACGCTCTCAATGTACTGGAATAAACATCACTGATGAGAACATATTAAGATTCGAAAGTCGATTAAGGCTGCCCATCATTTTTTCAAGGCGGTGTACCAGCCCACAGTCTAAAAACAGAAACAAGTAAAAGATAAAAATATAGTTGTAATGTACTGTGTTGAACGAGAGATATCATTTGATATCAGTTAATAGACACAGGATTTAAATATAAGCTAGACGCTCCTGAAAGCTTGCACGCCATGCAGTCTGGTCTGACCACTGTAGTATCAGACCATGAAACTTAGAGTAGCTCAGAGCTAAGTCGTGTCTTTATTAAATATATATATTTATATTTTGGAGTGGCTGTGTGGTAAGTAGCTTGCTAACCAACCACATGGTTCCACGTTCAGTCCCACTGCGTGGCATCTTGGGCAAGTGTCTTCTGCTATAGCCCCGGGCCGACCAATGCCTTGTGAGTGGATTTGGTAGACGGAAACTGAAAGAAGCCTGTCGTATATATATATATATATATAATATATATATATATATATATATATATATATATATATATATATATATATGTATGTATGTATGTACGTGTGTGTTTGTGTGACTGTGTTTGTCTCCCTAGCATTGCTTGACAACCGATGCGGGTGTGTTTACGTCCCCGTAACTTAGCGGTTCGGCAAAAGAGACCGATAGAATTAGTACTGGGCTTACAAAGTATAAGTCCTGGGGTCGGTTTGCTCGACTAAAGGCGGTGTTCCAGCATGGCCGCAGTCAACTGACTGAAACAAGTAAAAGAGTAAAAGAGTATATGGACAAAACATTTAGCGGCATTTTGTCCGACTTTATGTTCTGAGCTGAAATTCCACCGAGGTCAACTTTGCTTGTGATCCTTTCGGGATCGATAAAATAAATACCAGTTAGAGTACAGGGTTAGTTGTACTCGGCTTACAATCTTCTCAGCTCTTGTGCCTGTGGTAGAAATGATATATAAATTTATATGATTCTTGTTCAGCTGACATTACGTCTCGTTTAGTAAACGTACGTAGCTTTCAAAGTTTGCACAGAAGGAAACACCTGCTCTATAAGGAGTCTTTTAAATTCAATGTTGTGTGTGTGTGTGTGTGTACAAGAGTTAGTTTACGAACTAATAATTATTAAAATATAAAAAAGCAAACTTGAAGCTACTGAAAATATCAGATTCTTTCGTAATATATATATAGATATACTTCATTAAAAAGCAGCAAAAATATTCTGACATTTTTTTTACAAACAGTGTTGATTGTTTGTGAATCTTAAAATCTCAAATAACGAAGAAAAACAATTATAGATTAATGAAAATTATTATATGTATTATCGTACGTCAATCAAATCAGATAAATCCAATAACCTTTTCTACTCTACGTACAAGGCCCGCAATTTTGGGGGAGGGGGCCAGTCGTTGAAATCGACTCCATTACGCAAGTAGTAGTGTATTTATCGACCCTGAAATGATGAAAGGCAAAGTCGACTTCAGCGGAATTTGAACTCAGAAGGTAAAAACAGACGAAATACCGCTAAGCATCTCGCTCGTCGTGCTAACGTTTCTTCCAGCTCGCCGCCTTCGGTAAAATCAATAATACTGTTCTAATTTTGGGGAGGGGACCAGTCGATTAGATTGACACCAGTACGCAACTGGTACTTAATTTATCGACCCCGAAAGGATGAAAGACAAAGTCAACCTCGGCGGAATTTGAACTGAGAACTTAAAGACAGGCGAAATACGGCTAAGCATCTCGCTCGTCGTGCTAACGTTTCTGCGAGCGCTCGCCGCCTTAGATAAATCCAATACTAAAAGACTGATGATTCAAATCATTCCAAAAATGTTTTTATGCTCCTTCGTTTTGGTGATAAAGTTTCTTTTGAAGGATGTTCAGAGCGTTTTT
>NC_043006.1:103983845-103988845 GCF_006345805.1 Octopus sinensis | reverse complement strand
TAGGTAAGACACTTAGGCAGGGTCCCGGATACTGGAAACTAAACGCGTCCTTCCCATCGAGACAAGTTTTCAGAGACCGGATTAGCACACTAGCAAAGAGGGCTTTGACGGGAGCCATCATTAACAACAAATGGTGGTTTGCCCTCAAGAGAGCAGTAAAAGCAGAAGCGATTAGGTACAGCAAAGCACTAGCCATAGATAGAAATAGAGTAGAGGGTGAGCTAGTTAAGAAGCTAGAAGAGGCAATTAGAAGCGGCATCGCATCCGACGTTTTGGCGGCGAGGTTGGCCCTCGACCAACACTTCAACGCCAAACACGAAGGATGTGCTGTCAGAGCTAGGATGCGTGCTCTAAGGAACGAAGGTGTTGGAGCCGCGAGAGAGGCCCGGGTGGCAGAGGCGCAACAGGGCAACAAAGCCACCATTCGGTCACTGGTAGATGAACAGGGGCGTGAATTGCTCGAGCAAGTAAAATGTGGAGGCCTTTCAGCAGCATTTTGCCCGACTGTTCGGAACGAGTGGAGGGCAAGAACGTAGGGTGGACTTCAGTGCCTACCTACATAGCCTACCACGACTCTCGACAAGAAAGGCAGGGTGCTGCGAAGGTGCCATCACGGCGGCGGAAGTGCGGGAAGCGATGGCAGAATGCTCGAGGGACAAATCAATCACCGGTTTGGATGGTCTACCCTACGAGCTTTACAATTGTATGCCAGACTTGTTTGGAGATCTCTTGGCGGCGGTGTACTGCAACTGGCAGCAAAACGGGAGCATTCCTGGTTTGTGAGCCGAGGAGCCATAACACTGCTGAAGAAAGATCTAAACAGGGAAATGTTAGATAACTTTAGGCCCATCACTCTGCTTAATGCAGACTTGAAATTTTGGCCAAGGTGCTAGCCAAGAGGTTGGCGCTTGTCATCGAGAAACTGGTCGACAAGGCGCAAACATGCGCCGTGCCAGGCCGGACCATCCATGACAACCTCCATCTAATGCGCTACATCATAGACAGGGTAGTTAACGAACCTGGCATGGGTGGGGCCCTGATCAACTTGATCAATCGAAAGCCTTTGATAGGGTAGACCATCGATACTTGGAGGCAGTCCTGAGAGCGGCTGGTTTCGGTCCCGTCTTCCCGGCTGGATAGCTGCCTTGTACAGAGGCATCCGTTCGGTAATTCGCGTAAATGGACATCTATCGAGACCTTTCGACATTGCACGTTCGGTCCGTCAGGGATGCCCCCTCTCGCGCTCTATACGTATTGACTCTTGAGCCACTACTGCGGAAGCTGGCGACTCTAAGGGCATCCCGCGAGAATTGGATGCGGGACGAGCGTGTCTGCATACGCGGACGACGTCACCGTCATAGTGTCTAGCCGAGCACATCGAGCTGGTCGGCGAGACACTGAAAAACTACGAAGCGGTGACAGGAGCGAAATCAACCGGGAAATGTTCAGTGGGCTTGCGACTAGGCACCTGGAGAAGCAAGCCCATGCCGTCCACCAGCGCCTCCGTCGTGGGACGCTGGACCGACGGCCCGGTTGAGTTTCTCGGGTCTGGTTTGGTCCGGACCTCCAAGTGGAGAAGAACTGGAACGAGATAACGAGTAGGGTGGTCACTCTCGCCCGGCAATGGGCGAGAGGAAACTGTCCCTAAAAGGTCGAGCGGAGGTGGCGAACACGTACATCGCGTCCGTCATCTACTACCGCCTGACGTCGTACCTTGTCCCGACCCTACCATCACCAAACTACAACGCATCCTCTTTCGCTTCTTGTGGAAAGGATCGTCCCGATGGTCAGGCGATCCATTTGCTGTCAACACCCGTTAAAGGAGGGCTGGGCATGCCGTGGTTGATGATGCGCAGACACGCGCTGGAGACTGCGACATCTCTGGCTCTATGTAGACGACGGTGAACAGGTGTGGTCGCCGTTTGTGAGGCACGCTTTCCCGCAGCTCGTCTCCATGACCGAACTGCAGTCGTGGATCAAAAAGGCCGAGGAAGGGCGAATGGCACCGCGAGTGTCGCGTTGCTCTCAAGCAACTCTGCCGTCCTGGGTCGACCTTAAGTGACTTCAACACAACCAAAGCATTCTATAGGGTTTAGTGGAGGGGAGGTACGACGACGAGCTCGGGGCAACCTGGACGTCGACGAGGAGTACCTGACCCGCCTGTTCGGGACGACTTTCGGGCCAGGGCCCATGGACAACTTCCAGAGATCCCTGGCCTGGCAGTGCTACCGAGAAGCGCTACCCGTTCGGGATAAGCTCTACAGACACGGCTCGAGAAACACGGGCGACCTGCCCGAGATGCGGTCAGAGCGACGAAACCGTTCTGCACGCACTCGTTCAGTGTCCAACAATTCCGACCTGTGGGCTTATGTCGAACAACTGCTGTCACGTGTGGGACGAGTCGGTTTATCAGCTGAGTCTATCGTCAATATTGTTACGCCTCCTTCCTTCAAACGGGAAGGAAGAGCTATTTTCATCATCCTTGTGGCTATGGCGAAAGAATGTATCTGGTGGACGCGTCTGAAAGGATTGGAGACAAACACTTTCCTCACTGTCAATCTCTCATCAACTTCTTCAAGTACCACTTGAAAAGGAAAGTGAGAGTAGAGAGGCAGTTTTTGTCTAGCGAATGTTTTAAAAAAAGATGGGTGAATGTAGCAGAATGGCACGTATTAATGACGAAGCCACCTTGAGCATAGTCCTATGAACCCAGAAATCGAAAACAGAGAGTTGCTTTTTATTGCAAAAAAAAAAAAAAAAGAAATATAAATGTGACTTCATTGACCGAGGTTACCGTGGTCTTTTCCGTAGGCTTTTCTTTCCACGGGTAAACCTCACCTGTCCTCCCCTTTACACTTCATATTGACATTTCTGTGATAACGATCCCTATTGATCACTTTTTTTTTCTCTCCCCCCCCTTTTTTTTTTTTTTAACCCCCCTTTTTTTTTGTCCTCTTTCTCCCTTTTACGATCCCTTTTGATCGAAACTCCCCCTTCTTTTTTTTTTTCTTTTTTTTTTTTTAAATCTTCAAAAGAAAAGCTCTACCTTGTAATTTGTTCTATCTGTGTGCAGCCCTGTGTGGCTAATAAAGAAACATATCTATCTATCTATCTATCTATCTATCTATTTACCTATCTATCTATCTACCTATCTATCTATCTATCAATCTATCTAATCTATTTATCTATCTATCTATCCATCAATCTGTCTATCTATCTATCTATCTATCTATCTATCTATCTACCTACATACATATGAAGATTGATAGATAAATAGTGGGGAGAGAGAAAGACAGAGAGAGAGAGAGAGAGAGAGAGAGAGAGAGAGAGAGAGTGTGTGTGTGTGTGTTTGGGAGCACTTACTACACACTCACACACATTCACATTCAAAATACATTTTAATCAAAATCTTCCTACACTTGGACGCTGAGTTTTACG
Organism: Octopus sinensis; assembly: GCF_006345805.1. NCBI lineage: Eukaryota > Metazoa > Mollusca > Cephalopoda > Octopoda > Octopodidae > Octopus > Octopus sinensis. The sequence goes on along the minus strand of NC_043006.1, from coordinate 103,985,407 downwards.
CTTCACCGATTCAGCCGTAATAAAAGAAACTAGTCCACCGATCTTACATCTATATAAGATATAAAAACATGGAAAACGATGTTATATACGTTAACAATAGGACCTGTTTTGTTTTGGTTGAGGCGTGTAACAGTATTATTCAATACAAAATAAATATATTGTTTCTATAGGAATTGTATCATAAACACCCGGCCAGAGATAATATCATTTTATCGCCATAACTACTACATGCTCCACCCAAATCAAAAGTTTTTATTGTTAACGTATATATTCGTCGGCTTTATATTTCATAAGTATGTGTGGGTGAATCTGTGCGAATGTAGGTGCATATGTATATCTATATATCTATGTGTATATATTTGGGTACACACACACATACACACACACACACACACACACGTGTGTATATGTTTCTTCGTTCGACCTGTTTCTCTTTTGCTTTGCCGAAAAATCGAAAGACCGCTAGAACTTGAAGCTGAAGACTAAGATTTTGTGAAGTTTTATATTCACTCCAGCGGGATTCTACTGTTCACACGCTTGTGCGCCCATACATATATAGGTTTGTGGGTGTATATTCATAGGTTTATACATACATATCTATTAATATATGTATACATAAATATATGTATATTCTTTTATTGTTTTACTTGTTTCCGTCATTTGACTGCAGCCATGGTGGTGCAGCGCCTGTTGTCAAACAAAGCGACCCCAGGACTTATTGTTTGGAAGCCTTGTGCTTATTCTATCAGTCTCTTTTGCCGAACCATTAAGTTACGGGGACATAAACACACCAGCATCGGTTGTCAGGCGATGTTGAGAAACAAGCACAGACACAAATACACATACACATACATACGCACACGTATATATATATATATATAATATAAATATATATATATATTATATATATAATATATATTATATATATATATATATATATATAGGGAGAGTTTACGAAAAAAAAAAACCAAAAGACGAAGGCAGGTGATGTATAAAAACAAACAGATGTATTAGTATAACGCTCAGGAATAGAAAATGTCTTTTACGTTTCGAGCCTACGCTATTCTACAGAAAGGGACACAGAAAAAACAAGGAGAGAAACAAGGAGAGAAACAAGGAGAGAAAAAATGTGTGTAGTGGCTATATATATATATATATATATATATATATATATGACTGGCTTCTTCAGTTTCCGTCTACCAAATCCAACCACAATCATTTGGTCCGCCTGAGGCTGTATCAGAAGGCACTTACCGAAGGTGCCACGCAGTGAGACTGAAACCGGAACCATGTGGTTGGGAAGCAAACTTCTTACCACACAGCCACTCCTGTATATGCCATCAAGCAATCTTAAAGCACATCATAAAAATCTGCCTAACTACGTGTCCAACTGGCAAGAAACTCTGACTATCTCCCACTTTACTATAGTGTACTTTAAGTAATAGTTATCTCTCATTGGATAGTGTATTTTTTCTTGATCCTGCCTTAGCGGAACGGTAAATTATGCATGTGTATACGTGTGGATGCGTGGATGCATAGATGTTGTATAGACATATATGTTC
>NC_043006.1:103973845-103978845 GCF_006345805.1 Octopus sinensis | reverse complement strand
CGCATACTCGTGTCCACAAAAGACTCTGTCTGTCTATGATAAACAAATGTAGAGAGAGAATAAGAAAGAGAGAGAGAGAGAGAGAAAGAGAGAGAGGGGGAGAGAGAGAGACAGAGAGATTATATTAGCCTGTGCGTCTTATTCAAATCTAAAAGGCCGCCGTTGCTGAGATGCAAGGTCACGCTGAGTCTGTCAAGTGAAACAGTGTAACTTTCATCATGTGTAAGCTTGACAGTCATCTGTCATCAGTTCCAAAGGAGGTGATGACATTCGTGCGCACGCACGTTATATACATGACATAAACGTATATATTTGTATAATACACAAACACACACTATATATAGAGAGAGAGAGGGAGGGAGAGAATGAACAGTATATATATATATATATATACATATATACATATAATTAAATAAGGGTAGAAATTGATATTAATCAATTAAAACCAGTGGCCTAGCATATTTTTTTTTTAATCCGAAGATTAAAAATTTTTTACATACAAAATTTAGAGGATTGACCACTAAAAGTGGACAGCCTGTATGCTAGATATAGACATCAAAATCACCATTTTCCTCGGAGAATGTGTTCTCAAGAGAAAATTCAGCAAAAAACCAAAGTGTCTTGGTTTGTCTTGCTTATTTTTTACACTTTGGTTTTTTGCTGAATTTTTTTCTTGAGAACACATTCTCCGTGGAAAATAACGATTTTGACATCTATATCTTGCATACAGGCTGTCCACTATTAGTGGTCATTCCTCTAAATATTGTATGTAAATATATATATATATATATGAGTTATACATGAGTAATAGATAGCTCAGCATGTATATATGGGTTCTTTTATTCGTTTATTTGTTTCAGTCGTTTGACTGCGGCCATGACACAAACATATATATATATATATATATATTTATAAGACGGGCTTCTTTCAGTTTCCGTCTATCAAATCCACTCACAAGGCTTTGGTCAGCCTGAGGCTGTAGTAGAAGGCAGTTGCCCAAGGTTCCACGCAGAGGGACTGAACCCGGAACCATGTGGTTGGTAAGCAAGCTACTTACCACACAGCCAGTCCTGTTATTATTTGTGTTATAATATTTTTACGGTTGAATCAAAGCATTTCGTTCTGTTTCTGCGTTAAGTTCTCTTCTCTATCGACTTTGAAAGCCTTGCCTTAATGCTATCTTTCGATAGGATGAAGGGCAAGTAGACCACGGCAAGATTTGAACTCAGGAACTCAGGGTGAGAACAAATACTGCTAGACATTTTTATCGAACGCTCTAGCGATTCTGCCAGTTCCCTGCCAGTCCCTCGTTATCATAATGTATGTTCAATCTATGTTCAAGCCACCATATTGAAATTTTGTAGGATATACCGAACTGAATTACTGAATGAATTAATTGTGATATCGTAAACGTTTTCTCATTAGTGTAAGCTTTTATCCAATAATAATTCGTCATTATTTTAGACAAAATAGTATTGAAAGAAAATATATGTACATATTATCAAAGCTGGAGATAGTTCATATTACCCCATATTGCATTAAATTTATCTCTTTCTCGTATGTAACAGTGAGATGTTATTTGATAAATTAAATAATTTTATTAAATACTGTAGTAAAAAAAAAAAATTAAAATGCTTCACCGTCGTTATGCACAAATATGCGTTTGCTTTGAGGCTAAGGTGTTAGCAGTAATGATAATTGTAATTATATTAAAGCTCATAATTAGTTTTAATTTACTTCTGGATTTAAATCGTAATTATTCTCATTTTTTATTTTATTCTTATTCTTTTGCTTTCTTTTATCTCTTTCATTTGACTCAGGCTATGTTGTAGCACCGAGTTCCTTCGAAAGTGGGTTTTATTTTTGTTCTTTTAACCGTTTAATCGATCAAATTGACCCGGGTATTTATTAAGTTTGTTACTTATTCCATCGGTTTCGTATTTGACGAACCGCTAACATAAACGAAACTCCTGTGAATTGCTTTTCTGTCGTAAGATAAGTGTACTTGTATTTCTCTTTAACAATACTTGTAAAAGTATTCCGTTAATATATATCTAGGCGCAGGCGTGGCATGGGTGATAAGAAGCTTGTTTCCCAACCACAATGTTCCGGGTTCAGTCCCACTGCGTGGCACCTCGGGCAAAGTGTCTTCTACTAAAGCCTCAGGCCGACCAAAGCCTTGAGAGTGGATTTGGTTGATGGAAACTGAAAGAAGCTCGTCGTGTGTGTGTTTGTGTCTGCGTTTGTGTCTCGTTTGTCCCTCACCACCGCATGACATCCGGTGATAGTGTGTTTACTTCCCTGTAACTTGGCAGTTCAGCAAACTGGACCAATAGAATAAAAATCAGGCTTTAAAGCAGAGTACTGGGATCAATGCATACGCACACAGGGTGTTCGAACGACCATCGTTTCGATAATGTCCTTTTAGTTCGTATCCATTATGCTGCATTTCATCATTTCAATGTACTGTGGCTCGGGTACTTACATGATATTTTACCCGGGGTGGAACTTCTAGATACGATCTAAGGTCATATCCAATTGATTTTTGTCAACATGTTTTTCAGAGTATTTAAGATTTGTTTTTTCTGATTTTATAAAAGCTATGCTTGATAATAATACATAATAATAACGATCGTATCATGTGCTTACAGAAAAAAATTGGAATACATAAAACAGAATTGACCAAAATGTAAATAATATTGATTAAGTATTTGAATGATAAAGAATAAAAATCTAGGCCGGCTTTAAGTTGTGATTAGAAATGTTTTCATATTAAGAGTTAATTATCACATTAACGTATATTTCGGTCAGTGGTTCTTGACCTTTTTTGTTTGTTTGTAGCGCCCCCACCCTCTTTTAAGTACTTATGCCTAGCGCCCACCTAAGTGGAGAGTGTAAGCTAACTTGTTGTGGAAGATAATTTATAAATTTTGCTCTAAAAATGGTAGAAAATGAATAAAAACAGGTGTAGATTTGAATCTTTTCCTTTTGAACGGCAGTTTTCAACCCAATTTCTAGTTAACTAAACACTTTTAAACTTTGTATACTGGTAGAATGTGTCGAAATAAAACATTTTTTTCTCTTGGCTTTCTTGAGAAGATTGTAATTTGTAAGTTTAACGTAGTTTAATTTTTCGATTGCCTCTATTTAGCTAAAATAATTTGCTGCGTCTAAAACTGAGACAACATCCTGTCACTGTTATGTTTACGTTCGGTTAAACCATTGGGAGTGAAGGACTCCTAGCCTTTGTCAGGGTATCCTTCTAGGAGAAGGTAACTCAGGTAACTAGGATAACTCCGACATAAAACCTGCAGCTCAGTGGTTACCGATGATGTTGACTTGTTCTTCTTTTCGGATTATGGCTCCCGTTGCTTAGTGAGTGGGATTGACTCAGTGCACAGCCTTTCCTCGCTTTCAAAAAAATCCTCTTACACAGGCATTGCACGATAACAACATTGTTCATGATTGTTGATGGTGCTGTGAGTCTCAACTGAATGGCTGGCCGTAGCCTTAAAAAGCAAATAAAATTCACATTCGATCACAGCACCAATAACAGTTAAGCTTCGTGAAATGGCCATACTCGATAACGAGGGGACAGCCATCATGTATGTATGTATATTTATACGGGTCAGTGATTATGAGTGAAACTAGTAAGCGAAAACCGCGAGAAACTTTTTCAAGTGCGCGCTCGAGTGTAGGCATGTGTGTGTTTGTTCATGTGAGTGTCTGTCGGGTGGTTCTTTTTTATTGCAATATATTTTTTCCAACTGTTTTGCTTATTATGTACTTTCCTGTTTGATGTTGCAATTGTTTGCCGTCATCGAAGTTGTTGTCATCGAGGCTACTGTTGTTGTTGCTGCTGTTGTTGCTTTATGTCTTTGTCTGGTACGCAATATTACTTAGTTACTCTCGTTGTAATCCTAACAAGAAGCTGTTACAAATACATCAATAGAACATCAGTTGATATTTAGTTAGTCATACTAATATCGCAACCAATTTTATTCTCGTTTCATTGTTCGTCTCCAGTCAACGCTACTATGATACACACACCTACGTACACGCACACACACACACACACACACACACACACACACACACATATATATATATTGGTAAAAACGGTAAGATAGCAAAAGAAAGAAAGAGACCTCAATATTATGTCAATAGAGGAAACTTATCTGTAAAATAATATGTGTCAAACTCTGAGTTTCGGATGCCGAGATGGTGTTGTGGATTTCCACCTCGGTATCTGAAACTCAGAGTTTTATCTTGGCTACCGAATAATTGTCACATATTATTTTACAGATATATATATGTATATATGTATATATATATATATATATTATATATATATATATATAATATATAATATATATATATATATATATATTATATATATATATATAATATATATATATAGTAAAAGCAATTAAATCTGATTTTTATAGAACTATCCCTGATGTTTCAGGAGTGTAGCCTCACCCCCTTAGATGTTTGGAGAACTCAGATGTGTTTTCGGCTGATGAGTACGGGCCACTTGTATTTGCTGCAATATTTGCAGCCTTAATTAAGCTTGTCTTCGTATGAACAATTGTACCGAAATACTGATCCATTTTTGTTGCTTTTTTCTTGTTTATATATATATATATATATATATATATATATATATATATATATATATATATTATATATATATATATATATAATTATATGTATATATATATATTGAATAATGGGTTGAGATAACCCCCCAAGTTACTTATAGTTTCGTGGAGGCGAAAATGCGTCCGGTTCATCGGACGTGCTTCTGAATGGCCGAGCTGGTCATTCTTTTACGTCCACGAAACTTTGAATAAGATGAGAGGAGTTAAGGGAACATGTTATTCCATAAATATAACTCCGTCTATGTATCTAATTCGTCTTCCGTTCGTATATTCACCTCGTGTGTTCACTCAGTCGTGTGTGTGTGCGTATGTATGTGAGTGTCTTTGTGAGTGTTC
>NC_043006.1:103966345-103968845 GCF_006345805.1 Octopus sinensis | reverse complement strand
CAGAAACACTTCATTTCACGTTACTCCAATCCACTCACCTGGAAGAAATGAATTACACTTGTTACTCAATGGGTTTAGCCTTGTTACCTTCCGTATGTCACATTGAACCGCCCTGAGAACTACGTTAAGTGTACGCGTGTCTGCGGAGTGCTAAGCCACTTTTCATGTTAATTTCGCGGCCTTTCTGTTCCACTGATCGAATGCCCAGCCAACAGTGAAATCTTTAAAGTAGGCGTACATGATTTCGGTGAGATTTTGTTATTATTTCTGGCAAGTCTCACAAACACCTATAGGTTCTCTCTTTTTCCTTATGAATCATGTTATTCGAGCGGGCTGATTTGTTAGCACGCCAGACAAAATGCTTAGTGGAATTTCGTCCGTTTTTAAATCATCTGCTATGGCTGATTTCATTGGAGCTGGCAGAAACATTTGCATGCCGGATAAAATGCTTTGTAGCATTTCGTCAGAATTTCTGACTTCAAACTTTGTCGTTCGTCTTTACGGGGTCGATAAAAAAGGTACCAGTCGATGCAGTCGAGTAGCCTTCGTCCACAAATATTCCAGGCCTTGTACTTATAGCAGAAAACAGAAAGGATTCTAGTTGTTTAAATTCACAACCCAGTTCAGACATGTTCAAAGGAGCGCTTCTAGATATGACCATAGTCTACAAGAGGTTAGCAAATCAGACCACCTATGTCTATGCTTTTGTTATTATTGTAGTTGTTGTTTTTATTACTTGTGGTGACTGTAGTTGTAATGTTTATCCGCAAGCACACCTTGACCATGAGGACTGGTGGTTCTTGACCATTTTATTTTCATCCATGGACCCCCTTCATAACAGTTTAATTCTGGTGGACGTCCATAACCATAACCAATCTCTCGTTGAAGCGCCATCCAACCAAAATGCAAATATATGGGAAACTACCACCTTTATCATCTCTTGTGAAAGGTAGGAGAGTCCAGTTTGCTGGACATTGTTGTAGAGCTGAAAACGAGGCAATTTCTACTCTTCTCCTCTGGAAGCCATCTACTCGCAATACCAGAGGGCGCACACTCTCCTACCCTGATGTAATCTCCAGGGATACAGGCATCCAGCAACATGACCTCCGTAATGCCATGATGGACCGTGAAGTCTGGCGTAGCATGGTAAATTCCATTGTCTCGACCACGGTCGAACAATGATGATGATAACCATTCGATGTTTAAAAACCAGTTTTACAGATACTTCTTTCAAAATTCCTATTTCGTTTATCACACGGTAATTTGTTTAGGTTTGTAATAAGTGAGACCACGTTTCACTCGCCAGAAACATGTTAAATTAAATATATTAGCGACGGAGGCAGTATTGATTACGAGAGGTAATATTTATATCTACTCAAACGTGGATGTTCTGTTGGAATAAACTATACTGGAGCTGATACCACGAGAGAAACGTTCACATGGGCTTTTGGTGCCAAAATGTATTTTTGCTTATATCGTTAGCGGGGAGATAAATCAGCCGCACGCATGCACACAACACACGCAAGCATACATGCAAAATATATTAGTATTGTGTGTGCCTCTGTCTATCTCTGTCTATATCTATGTGTGTGTACACATGTGTATATGTATATACATATTTATCGATCACATACATATATACATGCATAAGTATGGACAGACAGACAGGCATACCTGTCCCTAGATAATGCTTTAAACCAAAGCTAAAGATGGGTTATTTTTCTGTAAATCAATATATCGCACGCCTATGACCGAAATTATGTTTCAGACGTAGGTAGGATGTAATGAGGACTTCATTCCGTTACTCTAAAGTGATAAAGTAGGAACAATACAATTTGATTGGTATCACGTAGCCAATTTCCAGCAAGGCAATGGTTTCTTTTGATACCGATTCAACCAGTTAGACTATTTGTTATAATTATAGAGATAGAACATATTTTTGATAACGACACGTTGAGATTAACTCTGTTCTTCTATTAAGGAGCTCTGTTGTTTTAGTTAATATCCGGAATATTTTCTCACTGCAGGAATATCAGGAAGTTCTTCCGTTAATATATTTGTTACTGAAGGCCAAAATATAGCATGAAGTTGTTTTTTTTTAATTTGTGTGCTTCTTCTTTAATTGCCATACATAAATCAACAAGGCTGTTAGCTTTATTCGTATTTGCGAGGTACGTCCTGTCCTTGCTATAGAATCTGACAATACGCAATTGTCACTATCAATCATCGTTGAATAAGAATTTCCTCCAAGCATAAATGTCTGAGTAATTATATGTAGAGAGGCTTGAGTTAGCATGCGCAATATATTTACATTTACACAAACCCTAGGTACTGAAGCTCTTTTGAATTTCGCTGCAGAGTTATTCTATAAGTAGACATTTAAAAATGCAACTGCTTGATTCTGTCTTTCCTCTTCTCTCTCCTCAGTTCCTCTTCCTCTCACTCTCTCTCAATCTCTCTATCTCAATCTCTCGCTCAATCTCTCTCTCTCTCTCTCTCA
>NC_043006.1:103928845-103963845 GCF_006345805.1 Octopus sinensis | reverse complement strand
TGCATGTCTTGAGACCTGATGTAAGCCATTATTGCTTCTTCGCGTTGCTTAAGACAATGACGTTAATTATCTCATCATATGCAACAGTTAATTTGCTTCATTGCATTCTGTTAATACTTTCTTGAGGAAAGGCTATGATCCTGTACCACAAAATAAAACCCTTCAGTCTCAGCTAATACAGGGTATCCGGGCTAAAGTTTACGACATTTTATGTCTCCTTTTTTTTTCAGGAACAGCTTGAGGTATGGGTAAACTGTAAACAGCATTGAAGAGCGTAAAAATTAAAGTTTCAGTTGAAACTAAGTTAGCTGACATGGAGGACTGGAGGCCATCTGAAGATTGGCGCCGGGTATCAAAATGCCGGGTATCATCATAGTTGCTGAATGCTCTATGAACTCTGTAAATGCTGTAAGACGTGATATGGACAGCTGCAACGAGGTATACGAAGCGGTGGCCAGTAGGGAGGCGTTCAGACTTCATCCGCGCGTTGGAGCTCGTCTCCACATCTTTGAACAGAACCTGAGGATCGATTTAGACGGTAACGTAAAACTGCTGGAGACTGTGGTCAATCTTTGGCTGGAGAGGATTACTGCAAGAAGGTCATATGTGTGGCAGCAGGATCCGGCTTCTCGCTGTACTTCTGGGAAGAGTGAGAAGTGGTTGTCGGAGAATTCCTACAACTTCACCAGCCTCAATATCTGGCCACTGATTCTGCCGGTTGTAATCCCCCCCCCCATGGATTATTATGTGTAACGAAAGACACCAAGGTCGAGGTGGTGGACAAGATCAAGGTGTTCAAATATTTTCTCAGGGAAATAATGAAGGACGCATGCGCCAGGTTCCGGAGTCATCATGATGTCGCGGTGGAAGCTGAAAGCCGCTATTCTAAGCAAAACTGTAATCTCCCAGCCGTAATCTAATTGATATTTTTTGATTTTTTTGAAAACACTTTTATTTTTGGATGATACATTGAGTTTTCTTTCACTTTTATGCAAACTGTTAAGTTTAACCAGACACATTATATTTCTACGTTTCCCAAACTGTCATGTTATTTTTCTTGGATCTTTTCGGTTTGACCGGCAGTTTTTTTCTAGCGGTGTCATATGAAATTGTCACCAATAATTATGATCCTAGCATCGATCTATTGCTTTTCAATCTGTTTGAGGGTTATGGTTACTTAGGGTTAGGGGTGGGGGAAGGGTATCTTTTTTTCTTCAGAAATGTAAATAAACCTAATCTGTTTCTTAAACGAGGGACATATTCATACGGCACAGAATGTTTTCACCTCAATAGACGTCATTGATTGGTTGAAATTGCAGAAATTGAAGAAAAAACAACAACAAATAGCTTACAAACAATAGAATTTTCTCAATAAAGCCAAGAGAAAAAGATGATTTATAAACACATTCTACCAGTCTACGAAGTTTAAAAGTGTTTAGTTATGTGGAAATTATTTTTAAAAACTGCCGGTCAAACCGAAATGATCCTTTTTCTTTGTCTATTTCGTCTCCCTTGGTTTGCTTCTCGCGAATTGGCTATACAGGTGATATTCTTACTATCGTTTGAGCAAAAAATTTTGTAGTTCCAATTTTTGTCCTTTCACGATTTCTGTCCAGTCTCCTTTTGCTTCAGGACGGTCATGGTGAGCTGAAACTAGTTCAATGTTCAATTCAATTCAATACTACTACAGTGTAAGGCGGCGATCAGGCAGAATGGTTAGCACGCCGGGCAAAACGGTTAGTGGCATTTCGTCCGGCATCACGTCCTGAGTTCAAATTCTGCTGAGGTCGACATTGCCTTTCATCATTTCGGGGTCGATAAAACAAGTGCCAGTTGAACACTCGGGTCGATGTGATCGACTTATATCCGCTGCCTATATTGTTGGTCTTGTGCCAAAATTTGAAATCAATTATACTACTACGTCTTCTGGTGTTTAATTTGTATGCAGTCAGCCATCCTAGTCAAACCCCTCGCCCCCCACTACTGACATTCAAGAACATTCTATGGTATTAGTTTTAAATTAACTCTGCTTTCCATGCCACAAACACTTGTTTAATCTCAGGCGAGATATTAAAGTAGCAAGAAAACAAAGCCAAACAAAGAAATAGTCTTCACTCACGAAACTCTATTTTCGGTTCGGTTTTCTGTCGTGACTTTCCGTTTTCTGGCTTTCTCACGACTTTCTCTGACGATCTATAGAAAGTAATCAATGAGTTAATTAATTTGGTAATTAAAAAGTAGCGGAGGTTAAGACACCAGATAAACACTTTTACTAAGATTATGAAATATATGCACTCGTTTGCAATACGTCATCAAGTGCATTGTGTGTGTGTGTGTATGTGTGTGTGTGTGTGTATGTGTGTGTGTGTGTGTATGTGTGTGTGTGTGTGCATACGCGAATGCACATGCGCACGCACACGCGGGCGCACGCACAGGCTGACAGTCACACGCGCCTGCGCACACACGTGCAAATGGACGATATATACTATGTATAAAGTTTTCGTCTGCACGAGTGCAGAACGACCAATTACATTTCGCACATACACACACACACACACACAGGCAAATTTATATAGGTGTGACAGTGTGGTAGAAAGTTTGGTTTTCAACCTGATGGTTCTGGGTTCTGTTCCACTGCGCAGGAACGACCAAAGCCTCGTCAGTGTGTTTGGAAGACTGAAAAATGAAAGAGGCATATATATATATATATATATTATAATAATAAATATATTAAAATTAATAAGTCTCTCTAAAGGAGATTACGGCAGCGTTACTGGATATGAATAGTTATCGCCATACTAATATGTAATGGACGCAGGTTCGTGTGTCATATAGCTAGCTAGAGGCGATGGCCTCTTGGAGCTAATCAGCGACAGCTTTAGTCTTATTTATAGACTGCCATATTAGTATGGCGATAACTATTAATATATTATAATAAGCGTTAGGCAAAAGCTTTTGCTTCACCACACACCGAACTTTAGAAATAGCAGCCAAAAAAACCTAGCTATTTCTTCTAGTGTAAGAAACAACTCCCAGACAATATTGTTTTTTGGCTGCTATTTCTAAAGTTCGGTGTGTGGTGAAGCAAATTCTTTTGCCTAACCCTTATTATAATAAATATTGCTTAAATTTACCGATAACGGTCTTTTACATACCGAATCACTACTTGGTGGAATTATTAATTATAATTAATTAATTTAATTTAACCTTTATTATTATACATATATAGTACGTTTATATATTTGTTGTGCAAGATTTTTTATGTATAAACTGGCAAGATGACCATTCCGAAATATAACAATATATATATATATATATATATTGATAAAACAGTAAGATAACAAAAGAAAGAAAGAGACCTCAATATTATGTAAATAGAGGAAATTTATCTATACAATATGTTACATTACTCGGTAGTCAAGATAAAACTCTGAGTTTCAGATGCCGAAGTGGAAATCCACAACACCATCTCATCGGTTATCTGGCTATTTGAAAACGTTATGAAAAAATACCGTTAAAAATGAAGGGAAATTACTCTGTTATAACTCTGCTTTGCCTGCGTACTTATACATCGCTCGCATTTTTCGTCATAAAAATTATATAAAAATACATAAAAATATATAAAAATATATAAAAATATATAAAATCTTCTTGGGACATAACGGATAGAACATGCTTTCTGTGTTATGTCCCAAGAAGATTTTATATATTTTTATATATTTTTATATATTTTTATGTATTTTTATATAATTTTTATGACGAAAAATGCGAGCGATGTATAAGTACGCAGGCAAAGCAGAGTTATAACAGAGTAATTTCCCTTCATTTTTAACGGTATTTTTTCATAACGTTTTCAAATAGCCAGATAACCGATGAGATGGTGTTGTGGATTTCCACTTCGGCATCTGAAACTCAGAGTTTTATCTTGACTACCGAGTAATGTAACATATTGTATATATATATATATATATATATATATATATATATATATATATATATATAACAATATATATATATATATATATATATATATATATATATATATATAAACTAACACATGCGCGCGTGTATGTGTGGTGTCTCGATGTATTATTTTGTGTTGTTGATCAAGGGGTAAAAACAACAAAAACATTTACTAATGGTGGGACTCGATGTATTTTAGTAGAGTAAGATTCATTGAAAATATTCCTTTGACTTGAAATTTTACGTTTTGCTTTTGGCTATTTATTCATACTGGCATCAGCCGCTGAATGCGAAATTGATGTCCCGGTCACACGCTCGTACACAAACACACACATACTACATGGAATTTAATGGAAAGACTAGCAACAGACTTTGACATTGGCACCGATTTTAAGTCCCGAAAAGATTTTGAAGATTCACCTATCCCCATTTCGTACTGAAATAAGATACGGTGGCTGATTATGATTGAAATTTCCTCAGATTTGCAAATCCCTGCCGAAAAGATACCTAGGAAACTCTACATGGAAAAAGGATGGATGTTAACAGATATAAACTGCACTTGGAAATTCTTCAGTTTGGGGTGCAAAAATGGGCCTACAAAACGATCGGCTGTGCATACAAGGAAGCGTTATAAAATCCTCTCATTTATTAAAAACAACTGCTGAAATGTCGTAGTAGTATGGTTGGTAGCACCTCGTCTTGGCCATAGTTCAAACGTTGAATTAAACAAGAAAATTATTAAACAGCAGGTTTATATAAGCATGTGTGTGTGTGTGTGTGGTCGTACATATATTTATGCCTGTTTGTGTTTTTTAATATACTCATAGGGATCGAAAACAGAATGCTGTTTGGTGTATTTCTTCTGGCAATTTGAAATATCAATATAGGCCCATGAACGAGGATTTCATCTTGTGATACTTCAGTTTATGCTCGAAGCACACACATGTCGATTGTGGAACACGACTGTCACTAAATAAACCTGACGATTGCGTAACCCATGAAAGTACTAGTTTATTTCAATATTGTAAAATTGTAAAAATTGCAAATAATGAAACGTGAAAAGTCGGAGGTTTATTAATTAATACATGTACGTATATGCATGCATGTATGTATGTCGTTATACAGTTTTATTTCAAGATTTCTTGCCAATAGAAAAAGAGCCGATTCCTGCCCTATATCCAAGGCTCCTTCATTGGAATTTCTACATCAACGATACCGTATTTTTGTATGTATGTATGTATGTATGTATGTATGTATGCATGAAGATTTGTATGTTTTTTTTGTGTATGTCTTCTCATGCATATACTTGCATATCTAGAAAGTTATACTTGCATATCTGGAAATTTCTGGAAAGTTTTATATATTTTTACAGTTACATTGATAGTTTGAATCTGTAGCCTTCGAATCAGCTTTCTCCCTTCTGGTTTTGAGAATCCTCATTTCTCATGATTGGTATTTAGGCAGTGTGTTACATATCCCAGGGCCCCAATAATTATATGTTTAAACCTGAACTTGTAATCTGGATTGAGTAACTACAAATTTGCCAATAGTTTAGCGCAAAGTATCCCCTTTTTCACTGATCTTCAGCTTTATGTTAACATCCAGTGGGCAGCTGATTTCCACAACTGTACACAGTTTCTATTCTCTGTCCCAAATCATTATGTCAGGCCTGTTAAGGTTTGCACTGAGACATTCCACCTGTACTCCTATGTATTATGAGTGGCTACTATACTGTGGGAACTTGATATGTATGTATGTAACATTTATATTTTACTTGCTTCAGTCATTAGACCTTGCTTATACTAGGGTTGCGCTCTGAAGAATTTTAGTCGAACGAATGGCCCCCGGTAATTACTTTGTTTTTAAACCTGGTACTTATTGTATCGATATCTTTAGCCGAATCGGTAAGTTATGAGAACGTAAACAAACCAACAACGGTTGTCAAGCGATGGTAGAAGACAAATACAGACACAAAGACACACATACAGTCACACATATATATAAACATAAATAGTTGCGTGTATGTATGTGTGTGTGAGAGAGAGAGAGAGAGAGAGAGAGGGGGGATCAAACGAAATGTACGTAGCGCTGGGCATATTTTGTAGGTGAGGAATAGATTTTTAATGTCAATTTGACTCCGTTCCACATAAATAAAAGTTTCGTGGGAGCGTTGGACACGTCCATCTTTAAACATACGAAGCTGAGTTACATTGTTTTATATATTATACACATATGTATATGTATGCATATATATGTATACATTCACATACACATCCACCCCCACCCCCATATATATATACGTATAAATAGGAGGGTGTATGTGTTTCTCCGCTCTAGTTTATTATCTATATATATAAAGCTGAAGTTGTCTCTGTGTGTGGCAGGTTTGGTAGCCTTCAACTAACACTACGCGTATCTCCTCTGAGACCCTGCCGCGCAATATGACCAAAATTGAGAGTATGATAGAAAAAGGCTTGCTCTTCATTCCGTAGAAGAAAAAATTCAAATCGGACCATGTTAACACCAAATATTATTTACATCAAAAAGGTGCATTTTTCTATGAAAATCCCTATTTTTTACGATTTTTTTACTGCTATATCACCATTTTTCGGTGTATTTCAACCAGAAAAAGGTTCACTTAAAGAGAATAACAGGCTACATAATGCAAAATTTTTAGTTTTCAAAAAAGATTAAAACTATGCCAAAACTTCGTTAACGCGACATCAAAGTCTGCCGTTTTAAGCGCAACTAAAAAAACAACACCGGGCAACACCGGGCTATAGTAATGCTATAATGTTGAATTCATTTAGTGGACCAGTGACACGAATGCATTTTAGGCCGTGTATTTGTATTCGAAAATATGTAAATAATTCTCTCTTATGTCACACGTAGATATGATGTACACACACTCGTATGTACGCATGTGTATCAATAAAATTGTATATAAACATGAGCATTTAACTATTCAATATTTCAACTATTGAATCCAAATCCAAAATGCAAATATATGGGAAACTACCACCTGTGTCATCTCTTGTGAAAGGTAGGAGAGACCAGTTTGCTGGACATTGCTGTAGAGCTGAAAACGAGGCAATTTCTACTCTTCTCCTCTGGAAGCCATCTACTCCCGATACCAGAGGGCGCACACTCTCCTACCCTGATGTAATCTCCAGGGATACAGGCATCCAGCAAAAGGACCTCTGTAATGCCATGATGGACCGTGAAGTCTGGCGTAGCATGGTAAATTCCATTGTCTCGACCACGGTCGAACAATGATGATGACTGAATATGTCAAGGTGTAATGTTTAGGTATTTCCCAAGTGTATGAACACTGAATGCAAAGGAAATGGTTTCATCTTAGAAATTGCAACCAAACAGCTATGACCACTTCCTAGGGCATTCATTAAACGGGTTTAAAAAATAGGACAATATTCTTACCAATATATGCGAAAATTTCTGTGTGAAAACATATTATTTATACTAGGGACGTCGTGAAATAAAAGAGGCCGGCACAAAAAATAGGTCAGTATGATCCCAAGAACTGGTTAGCGTGAAGACAACGAGCAATGATATGATTCTCAAAAAACAAAAAGTATTATATACGACTGTGTGGTTTCCATCCACTTGGATTCTGGTTCAGTCCCATTGTACGGCAACTTGGGCAAGTGTTTTTTTTTTTTTAATATTACCTGGGCTGACCAGTACTTTGTGAGTGAATTTGGTAGAGGTATGTGTGTAGAAGACTGTCGAATATATGTACGTGTATTTGTCAGTATTTGAGCTCTATATATACAGATATTTGTATATATGAATACATATAAATAAATACATACGTACATGCATACCTCCTGCCTGCCTCCATACATACATACATACATACACACATACATACATACATACATACATACATACATACATACATACATAAATATGTGTGCTCGCGCACGCGCGTGTTTAAGTTTAGTCAGTTCGTTCGACTAAAACTTTCCAAGGTGGTTCCCCAGCATGACCACAGTGACTGAGACATGGGAAAATATACAAGAATAAAGGAAATTTTACAATCACCGCCATCGTAACAGTATTACGTTACTCTGCTAGTAATACTACGGCCATCACAGTCGCAGCTCCATCGGTGACCATCACGTCTGTAAGCACAACCACTGTTACTACTACTGCTTCTGGTACCATACGTACGCCGATTCTCATGATGACTAAAATAAGCTCCACCAGATGGCAGCAAACAAAATCATTACCAGCCGCACTTCTTCTGGCTCAGAGTTCAGATTCAGCCGAAGTCGACTTTGCCTTTCCTTCTGACGGGGTTGATAAAATAAGTAACAGTTGAGAACTGCGGGGCGATGTAATCGTCTAGCCCCTCATCCCCAAATCATTGTACCTATTATAGAAAGGATTGCTATTAATGGCGTTGGGGTGACAGAATCGTTAGCGCGTCGGACAAAGTGCTTAGCGGTATTTTTTTCAGTTCTTTTCGTTATAAGTTCAAATACTGCCGTGATCGACTTTACCTTTCATCCTTTCAGGATTGATAAAATCATATACCAGTTACGCACTGGGGTCGATATAATCGACTTAATCCGTTTGTCTGTCCTTGATTGTCCTCTCTGTGTTTAGCCCCTTGTGGGTAGTAAGGAAATGAGTATTTCGCCTGCCGCTACGTTCTGAGTTCAAATTCCGCCGCGGTCGACTTTGCCATTCATCTTTTCGGGGTCGATAAATTAAGTTACGCAGTGGGGTCGATGTAATCCACTTAATCCGTTTGTCTGTCCTTGTTTGTCCCCTCTGTGTTTAGCCCCTTATGGGTAGTAAAGAAATAGGTATTTCTTTAAAAGGCGGCGAGCTGGCAGAAACGTCAGCACGCCGGGCGAAATACTTGGCGGTATTTCGTCTGCCGTTACGTTGTGAGTTCAAATTCCGCCGAGGTCGACTTTGCCTTTCATCCTTTCATGGTGTCGATAAATTAAGTACCAGTTACGCACTGGAGTCGATGATATCGACTAAACCCACCCCACCTGCAGAAATTCCAGGCCTTGTGCCTATAAGTAGAAATTATTATTATTATTATTATTATTATTATTATTATTATTATTATTATTGTTGTAGTTGTTGTTGTTGTTGATGTAGAAGTAAATGGCATACGGCTAAAGGCTTGTAATATACTTCAGTGCCAACATCAACATCACCACCATCACCACCATCATCATTATTGATACCTATTAGCAAATGCAACATACGTCACACACGCCTTCGCCAACACCGCCACCACAAATTCAGTAACTCCGCCATCACCACCACCACCACCACACCACCACCACCACCACCATCATCATCATCATCATCATCATGAGCATCACCACTATTTAGGCCAACAAACAACGCTGCTTTCACTTACACAGTTGTTTTGGTAATAACATCAACAACGATTACAACAGCAAAACACTTACGCCCCCTCCCCATCACGCCCCCCGCCTCTCTTTGTTTGTTCTTTTGTGGTTTTTGTTTTGCTCTGTTTTGCTGCTTTAACGGCATTTCTGACATACAATGGCGGTATTAGTTGGCGAGTGTATATTAGCGAGTGTATATTATACTTTTAACGACTCTCAGCGGAACGAAACGGATTAACATTAAACGTACGTCCTTCATAATCACCAACAACATAAAACAACGACGCTAACAACAGTTAATACTACTACTACTACTACTACTACTATCGCCTGCATTTTCACCCCTCCCCTCTACTACTACTACTACTACTACTACTACTACTACTGCTACTACTACAACTACTACTACCACCACCACTACTAGTACTATTATCACAACCGCCACCACCACCACTACTACTACTACTACTACTACTACTACTAATGGTAGTAGTAGTAGTAGTAAGTGTTAACGATTCCGCCGGCTCGCTGCCCTAGAGAATATAAAATAACATTGGTTTCAAATTTTTGCACAAGGCCAGCAAGTTCAGCGGGTTCGGGGTAAGTGGACTACTACTACTACTACTACTACTACTACTACTACCACCACCACTACCACCATCACTACTACTACTACTACTACTACTACTACTACTAGTCTCAGCACTATCATATCTAAAAGCTACTACGACTTGTAACCACCGTTGTTACTACAACTGTTGGCACTAATTAACAATAAATAGAGCAGAGTATTTTGTGTTATCCTTTAGCTTCTTCCTTGTTTTTAGCCATTGGACTGCGGCCATGCTGGAGCAACCGCCTGAAGGCATTTTAGTCGAACAAATCGACCCCGCTGCTCATTTTATAAGTCTAGCCCTTATTGTATTGGTAACTTGGAAGTTATAGGGACATGAATAAACCAACATTGGGTTAGGGTTAGAAAAAACACATCGACCCTAGTGCTTGATTTGGTCTTTATTTTATCGACCACGAAAAGATGAAAGGCAAAGTCGACTTCAGTGGAATTTGAACTCAGAATGTAAAGACCGGCGAAATGCCGCTAAGCATTTTGTTCGGTGTGTTAACGGTTCTGCCAGGTCGCTGCCCTGAAGAATATAAAATAACATTGGTTTTAAATTTTTGCACAAAGCCAGCAAGCTCGGCAGGTTTGTGGGTAAGTCGATTACATGTACCTCAGTATCCCAAAAGATGGAAGGCAAAGTCGATTCAGAATGTAAAGACGGACACGAAATACTGCAAACGAATCTTTCAGCTCGCTGCCCTAACGAATATCGAAATATATTACTTCGATTACTTAGATAAGTTTCGGCCGAAGTTGACTCAGGCCATGTCTAATTTAATAGCACCACCTGGAAGAGATACACAGTCATTCGAGCTGAGAGTAATTGTTTTCAGAGACATGTCCAGGTGTGGGTGGTTTGCCTGGTAATTCGTTGGAGGTAATCATCTAGGGACCGTTTGAATGCCGTGAAATCACTTCCTCCTTTATGTGGTCTGGCACGATGTTGAAGAGAGCAGGACCAGTTGAGGTGAAATAGTTCTGTCGTAGTGTTGTGATGCAACACCAACATGACTTCTGTAGAGAACGGATCGCACGGGGGCCAAGCCTCGGATGAATTTTAAAGTCGATACCCACATCATACAGATTATATAGCGCTCACGATCCCAATAGTCAAGGCATGTCATGTCATCTATTTCTTTTTTGTGTGTGACTGATCTCTGGGGAACTTCAATTTTCATCATATTCTGTATCGCGTTTACCACAGTGGTCAACAGTATTCACGGTGAGGGCAAGCAAAAGTAGGAAAAAGTAGGATAAGTCTTGAGGATCCATGTCAACTTTCCTGTTTATGTGAGCGCTGCAGCTAATTTTATTGTCTGAATAACATCGGCATGGTTTGAAACCAGAAAATTTAAACACCTTAGGTAAATTAGCCAAACATTATACATCAAATTATCAGTGAAATTTTAAACTTCGACGATTACGAACTTTTCGCCATACACGATTTCTTGCAAATCTCTTCACGGATGATACCAGACATTATATATATCTGAAGGGGATTTCCTTTATCGGTACTCGGGCGACTGCTGCTGCTGAAAGCCAGATATTGAGTTATAACCTCCAACAATAACATTTGGAATTACTTCAATAGAATATACTTTTTTGAATATTTCTTTGCATTATCGTTTGCATCCTTTCACACACACACACACACACACACACACAAGGCCAGCTGTTACAATTCCGGCCTCTTTTCAGAAGAGAGGTGAGTTGAAACATCTGGCTATGTTGAAATATGCAAGTTACACACAGTTCGTTTACTTTGTAATATTGATTTCCTTAGTGTTGCGAATTCGCGATCACCGGATCGAAATCTATATAAACACAAACGCACGCGCATATTTGCATACATTTGTGCATATATATATTTGTATGGTTATATAACCTATTTATATGCACATATCTATAATTGTGTGTGTGTATATATATATATACACATATATCTGTGTGTGTTCATATGTATATATATATATATATATATATATACATACGCACACACATACATACACACACACACACACACACACACACACACTCACAGACAAGTACGTACACAAGGTCCCCTTGTCTCCTTCGCTATTGGTATTTGCTTCCTGTTTATGAAGTTAGGTGGGATCAGGTGAGGTCAGACGAGGTCAGGTGATACAGTTCATATTAGATTCTTTAAGATTAGGTACGAGTACATTATAAATGTGAATATGCGCGCGCGCGTATGTGTTTGTGTGCGTGCGCCTGTGTGCACGTGTGTGTGTGTGTGTGTGCGTGTGTGTGTGTGTGTTATATTTTATGGTTGTGATGTTCGTAGTTGTTTTCCTGTCGGGCGGATTTTGGATTAACAGAGATGCTGCTGTTAGTAATGTAGGCGACGAACGCTATCCCCGCTGTAGTAGTAGTAGTAGTTGTTGTTGTTGCTGTTGTTGTAGTAGTAGTTACTTTTGTTATCGTTGATGGGGCTGCTAAAGATAGTATATATATATGTATATTATATATATATATATAATATATATATATATAATATATATATATATATATGTATGTATGTATGCATGTATGTATGTAGATATTTGTATATATATGTATATATATTTATTTATATACTTATATATATATATGTATATATATATACGTGTGTGAGTGTATATATATATATATATATATATATATATATATATATATAGAGAGAGAGAGAGAGAGAGAGAGATTCGTTTTTGTGCGTCCGTATGTGATTTGTACATATATATACATATATGCGTGTGTATGTATGTGTGTATGTATGTGTTTATGTGTGTATGTATGTATGCATGTATATATATATATACATATATATATATATATATAGATATATATATATATATATATATATATATTATATATATATATTATATATATATATATATGGCGTTTCTAGCCTGGTAGGCTTAAGTTAGTCTTAGGCATTTAGAAACTCACAAAACTTAACTTCACTTAAACATTTACAAGGAGAATAGTGTCAAAATTTCCGTCGCTGTGCACCGAAACATAGGTATGATATACCCAGGTCGCAGAATGTGTACTTCTACTTATCTTTGTTAATACGCATGTATTTATGAACATATGTATGAATGTAGGTATATTTGTATGTATACAAGTATGTATACAAGTATGCATGGAGGTGTTTTTGACTTTCTATGAGTCCTATTTTGGTTCTCCGAAGGATTCAAGCCGTTCTCAAAAACTGTGACAAAGCTTTAGGGATACGTCAATGCCTGAGTTAATGTTGTCAAAAATACACACACACACAGGCGTACACACAAGAGCTTATACAGGTATCTGTGTAAATATACTCACGTTCATGTAAAGGGTGCGCATATCTTAAGAACACGAGTGTGTGCGATTACTTTATGTCATAGGTTATATGGTTATTTATTATGTGTATAAAATGTTCATTCATCGTAGCTCAAATGAAGAATCCTTGGAATATTTTACACATCTTCCCTGTACCATAAATCGATTGAAACCAGTGGATTCTGGTCTGTTTGCGTTTTATCTGTTTTTGAAAATAAACACTAGTAGAAGACTTTTACGCTAACGTGTTGTTACATAACCCACTCCGCCTCTAATAATTAAGAAGCGCAATGGGAAATTATAGGGTTTAGAAAGGAGCTAAATACGCTGACCATGGTGTTTTCTCCACCGCACAAGTTTAGAAGGAACATCATGTATCTATTGGTCAGCTGACCTCTATCACAGCAAATGGACGTTCTTCTCTGTTCCACAGAACAATACCAGGTGTATCGGTCTTGCCCAGGTTTGATGTTTTATTAAACTGTTTCACCAGTGTTCCTTATTTTTGAGGGCGTGGGTACATTCTGGTTTTTAAGCGTCTTTGATATCACCATCAGATCGAGCCATCTTGCGGATAATACCGTGAATAGATTTGGCAACGGCTTATAGTGAATGTGATAATTCACTTACTGGTACGGCACAATCGACATTTTCTCTCAGATAATTGAGGTTTAGAGATAATCTTATGAGATTCATCAAATATTTAATAGCTGTCTCCAGTTCTTGAACTATGAAGGTGTATGATCTCTGCAAGATGTGTTGTATTTATCACACCTCTTGTCACTGTTTTTGATCTCTTCTCGCTTGCTCGTATATAATAAGCTTTTGCTCATATGATGATTGTTTCTCTCACGTTTCTGTATATGTAAGTCAACTTGTCCTGTAGTTGTAAGCCAACTAATCTGATCTATTCAAAAGTAAGGGTGATATGGATTATATACAGACTCACGATATCCTTTGGGGAATTCTTCATCTATTCCAATATAGAACTGTACTCCCAAGATGTTATTATTTTCAGTGATGTAGTCATTTTGACACAGGGCGTTCAAGCTGAAGACAGAGAAGGCTGCACCCCCTCCAACTGCTACCCATTTTTACCTGAGTAGACGGGATGAATGAGAAATGAAGTATTTTACTTGAAGACACAAAGCGCTGCGTAGTCCAAAAATTGAGCCCCTAGCTTTATGATCATAAGCCAAATACTCTAACGAGTAGGCCACACCCGTTCACAAAGCTTTTGATGGGAAATATTTTATATGACGGTTTAACCGTCATACTTTTGGATTTTTCAAACTGATCACTTTAATCTTGGAGACTAAATGGTTCTAAAAACTAATTAATTTATCTTAAGCAATCACTGTTAGGTTGCATATAATGACGTCTTTAATTTTGGAATTATAATTTAATATTCTCGTCTGACACCTATTCGATCTATTACACAAGATGTTACTTTGGTGTACAGGTTGCAATTGAAGAGGGATATAGCTATGTGATTAAGGACTTCGCTACATAATTATCGGGTCTCGGGTTCGATCTCTCTGTACAGCACCTTGAGTAAATGTATCTTTTTACCATAGTTTCGGGTTGGTTAATGTTTTCTCAGTGAAACTTGACGAACGGGAACTATCCCAAAACACGTTCGATTCCACAGTGCGATATTTTAGGAAAGTGTAGTGTATCATTTTCTATAGCCTTCCATTTCTCTATATCCTGTGTGTAAAATTCGTTAAAGGGAAATTGAATAGAAGCCCATTCGGGTGGACTATAATTGTATTTTAAAGGTCCATCTTTGTCACATAGAGTCACGTCGTCTACGCCTGTGAATTACATTCAGGGTACGCGTGACTGTGGAATACCCAGCCACTTATGTTAATTCAGGGAGCTTCGTAGTTTACTCGTTCAAACATGATCAAAAAATTTGCCCGCGATTTATTTCTTATAATTTGTATTTAAAATAATCTTTTTTTGTAAAGGCAGAAGGCTTGAGATTTTTGGGAAAGGGACTAGTCAATTACAGCAACACCAGTACTCTACTGGTATTATTTTATCGACCCCGTAAGGATGAAAAGAAAAATCGGCCTCGGTGGAATTTGAACTCAGAACGTAAAATTTATTTTTAAAATATTAATCATTTCTACTATAGACACAAGACTTTGGGGGGAGGGGGACAGTCGATTACCTTGACTCTAGTACTCAACTCGTACTTATTTCATCGATACTTGTGAGGGACAAAACAGAAAGTCAGCCTCAGCAGAACTTAATCTCAGAAAGTAAAATTTGTATTTAAAAAATTAATGAATCAATTTTGTGTACTAAAATTCAATTTTTGGTCTGTTTAAACATATTTCTTTATATTTTGTTTTTTTCCTTTTTTACAGGCACAGTACCTGGGAACCAGAGGAAAATATTTTGGATCCTTTACTAATTAAATCTTTCGAAAAAAGGTGAGTAAATGTTGTTTCTTTTGTGCTTCATCGTGAATATGATTGCTCGTGACAGTTTTGATAGAATTACAAAGATATACATTTGAGGATGGAAATCTCCGTACGGCTTTTGATGTTTTGCTCAGGTATAAGATCATAGGTATTTACACTCAATCTAACGAGTTAACGTCGATGACACAAAAATATATCGATGGCAATCAAAACTGAAGCAGAAACCGCTTGTACATTTTAGAATGAGCTACACCATTTCTGTCGGAAGTGAGGTGGGCAGATGAAAATAATATGAAATTTAAAGCATCGGAATTTCAGAATCATAAATGTTAAGTGTATAGGCATAATATGAATTATTTGACGTTATAAAATGAAGCAATTTAAATCTTTAATGCAATATGGGACTTAGAAATTGTTATAGTAAATGCTGAATCTTTCACTAGGCATTGTACGAAACTAACCTCTGATTGTAGGAATTTCTCAGGAGGGACCTTGCGTACACTTGTCGCAAAAAAATATTTGTTATGTTGATTTATGGACAATCATAGTTTTGAGTATATTGGATAGCGATCCACCGAACATACCCGGTCTTTTAAAAAGAGAAAAAAAGAGGGTTAAAGAGAATGTATAGTAATAACATGATTAATTAAAAAACTTCAGTTACTAGGAACGTCTTAGAGTTTACATCTTTATCCGCTTGGACATTACCGAGAGATAGAATGCTATTTATATTATTTTATACGTATCAGCGCAAAGGCCGTGCCCTTGCTGGAGCACTGCCAGTGTAAAAAGATCGAACAGGCGGCTACGAAGAATCGAAATCCGTACCTCACGGATACCGTCGGAGTAGTCTGTACCTATTTCTTTACTACCCACGAGGGGCTAAACACAGAGGGGATAAACAAGGACAGACAAACGGATTAAGTCGATTACATCGACCCCCCGTGCATAACTGGTACTTAATTTATCGACCCCGAAACGATGAAAGGCAAAGTCGACCTCGGCGGAATTTGAACTCAGAACGTAGCGGCAGACGAAATACGGCTACGCATTTCGCCCGGCGTGCTAACGTTTCTGCCAGCTCGCCGCCTTTTCCGCCAGCTCGCCGCGGAGTAGTCTCTACCATTAAGCTAAGCAGCCCATGATATGGAAGTACTTTGAAGGTCATGTCACACATTTTGGCACTAAGAGAAACTTAAATGCACAAACTGGCAAATACTACCGGCTTCCACATACACCCATTTTATTGTAACCATCAGATATTTAGAGGTCCTCAAGTGCCCAGCTGCTTATTTAAAGAAATCAGAAATATTCAGGGAATGTTGAACAAACTCCTAACAAGAATATTTTATCACAACAATACAACTATACCATGAAAAGAAGCTACAAATTCAATTATTCACCAACTTTCAGTAAAACGAATTCAAAACAGTTGATCTCCACCACCCAAGAGAAACTGGAACTGTGCCCCAGCATGGTCTTAGTCCAGAATAAAAATAACAGGAATACCACAAACATATGAGCATGAATATATATTTTTCAATAACAGTTTGACTCAGCTCCAAATCAACTTAATGTTTCGTGGGTGCGTAGTACAAACCCATTTCATTATATATATATATATATATATATAATATATATATATATATATATATATATATAATATATATATATATATTATACTCTCAAATGAGTGGACAAATGGCTAAGGATAAGCATAAATTTATGCTTTGAAATTATAAGTATCACGGAATTTGGATCAAACTATTTCGATTCACATACATACATACTTATATATATATATATATATATATATATATATATATATACATAGGCAAATCGAAAATTGAAAGTAAGAAAACAACAAAATTCAAAAGATGTACACATGAAATACATTTGGTTGACGCTCAGTATAAGATGGGGAAAAGAGTTGATGTAGAAACGTTTCGACCATGACTCTTCATCAGAAAGATGGCAGAAGAAAGGCCCGAAGAAAATAAATCCAAGAAAAGCACACACATACACACACACACATATATATATATATATATATATATATGTAAATGTAAAAAAATACAAACTGGGACAAGAACGTGAAACATTTAGAAGACGATACAATAAACACGGACGAGACACTCGAAGCCTTCAATCTTCAGTCAAGAACCGGATCATCTTCGCAATTTCCGCTGATTAATCTTGAGATTGCTCCGATCTGGCCAGCCCCAAAGGAAAATCTAAGCGAAGCGCATTATGTTCCTTGGAAGAAAGCCTCGGATGTATACAAAACAAGGACGGAAAACCGGACGATGTTACACGAATAAGAATACAAAAATACGTAAAAACAATAATGATAACACAAGATATATAGATAGATAGATAGATAGATAGATAGATAGATAGATAGATAGATAGATAGATAGATAGATAGATAGATAGATAGGTATGTGTGTATGTATGTTTATGAATACGTACGCACATGTACATGTATATGTAGATGCTTATGTACACGTTGACAAGAGGAAGAGAAAAAGGGCATCATCCAAATTTCAATGAAGAAACTTCCTGGTGTAATCCGTTAATGAGTTTAACACACATAATTATCATCAGCTGCCATAGTTATTGTGGCTTCGGAATACGATGTAAAAGACACAACTACTTTATAGTTAAGCAGCCATATTCTAAACATTTTCATCTATTTAATAAACTGTTATGACCTATATATGTGTATTTATACATAGATCATACACTCTTTATCATCATTTATCGATTACATAAAAACATTAAAGGTATTTTACTCTAGACAATTACAATATTAAACATTTCAATTTTCTTATTTCATATTGGTTATTAATGATAACAGTAATCTTATGTAACCAATCATAATTATAATTACAAAAAGTATAATTACTATATTCAAACATTATTGTTATTAGTAGACATAAAATTTCCAAATTTAAATGTTCAAAGGGCATATAAAATCGTGTTTATCTAGGAAATTATATGCATTCTTGATTGTGTAGCATGGATAGATATGCCGGAAGGCAAGCATAAATGAATCAACGAGAGTAAAGTAAATTTGATTTATTTCGCTCTATTTTTAAACCATGGCTGACATATTTACTGTTTGAATTGTATATTGTGAGGAACTGGATGTCCGTTGCGTTCTCAAGAACTGAATTATTTTCTGGAAATTACGTTCTTTGCCATTCATGACCTAACATGAATGCCAGGCTACAGCCAAATGTAGGTACAGATCTCTTTCCCTTCAGCTGTCTCAGCCATAATATTCTTGTAGATTAATGATTGGAGGACCGAGAGGATGTCAATGGATGATTACGACTACATAAGTACCACAACGAACTAGCGAAAGCCTAGGACACGCATCTAGGTCAAGCACCCGTGGGAGAGGCTGCTATGCATGCAATTGTCTTTCACACATTATGCAGCAGACATTTTATCTATAACATTGCACAATTTGAAAAGGGATTTCCTAAAGCAAGGGAGTTAAACACTGCTCGACAAATTTTGAATATTACGTAATAACTGGAGGCGGTGAGCTGGCGGAATAGTTAGCACGCCGGGCAACATTTACATTGTGAGTTCAAATTCCGTTGATGTCAGTTTTGCTTTTCATCATTTAGGGGTCTATACCATAAGTACGCAACTGGTACTTAATTTATCGACCCCGAAAGGATGAAAGGCAAAGTCGACCTCGGCGGAATTTGAACTTAGAACTTAAAGACAGACGAAATACCTATTTCTTTACTACCCACAAGGGGCTAAACACAGAGGGGACAAACAAGGACAGACAAAATGATTAATTCGATTATATCAACCCCCAGTGCGTAACTGGTACTTAATTTATCGACCCTGAAAGGATGAAAGGCAAAGTCGACCTCGGTGGAATTTGAACTCAGAACGTAACGACAGACGAAATACGGCTACGCATTTCGCCCGGCATACTAACGTTTCTGCCAGCTCGCCGTCTATATTATGTAGCCACTGACGGGAAGCTTTCCAAATTTGGCACTAGGGCATCATCCATTCACTTAAAGGTTCACAAATTAGAGATTGCTGGTTCACAGTGCAGAACACAGAGGAAACTGCAATTTTCCAGCGTAGGCTTTTACCTTCTTTTATTTTCAGCAGTTTTAATATCAAACATGAATGAACGGAAAGTGGACCTTAAATTATCACTCAATTACAATCGTTCTTGTGAATCATTTCCATGTTCTCACAGTTTCTATATCTCCATAGGACTTTTTTTTCTGATGATGTAGTAAGCATCTGTTCTTTTGGTCTTTTTTTTTTCAAGAATTTTGATTTTGAAAAGAATTTCAGAATTTCAAAACAATGTCACTGGTTTACTAATATTTTGATAATGTTTACCGCAATAATTAGTCGCAAGCATTTGTTGAAGTAGAAAAGATACATTATCATCATTAGTGACCACGCCTACTTGTTTATTGTAATTTTTAATAGATTAGTCACATTTTTTGTTAAGAAAAGTTTGGTCGATGAAAAGTCTATTTTTAGTGATTTTGAAGTAATCCATTTGGCATAATATGCAGAGTAGCCAAGAATTCGGTGAAATTCCTTATTATTTTAATCTATATGAAATCTCAAACTTGCCATGATTAAAGGTGGAGTTGCTAGTTCTTCGGAAATAATGGAATTCTTTAATCCATTACGCAAACGTCTTACAAAATGCGACAAAGTATGCTGGGATTCAGTTCGTATTGTTTGACGATCTCCCCCCATTTTGTCTTTGAATTGGTAACATGATTGAATTGATTAAACTGTTCCAAATTAATTAACCTTTAATCAATTCGAAAGATACATATATCGCTTGCTTCTTATCTGTCCCTTTAAATGATGGCGACGGAAACGCAACTGTCGCCTTGTCACGTGGCTTTCATCATAACACGCAATACTGCGCGTGTAATGGATATGATATGTTAAATCATTCATCGTTGCCCACCTTCGGACATATACACATCCATACACATATGCATATTCACACACACACACATGCACACACATACACACATATATATGTATATATACATATACATACATACATACATAAATATATATACATATAAATATACATATAAATATACTTATATATATATATATACATACAGAGAGAGAACAGAGAGACAGAATTCATACGTACATACATTAATACATATGTATGCATATGTGAATATCGCTTTCAAAGCCTCTTTTTTCTGACAATACATCGAAGAGGCTAGGGAACAGAGGAAAGAAGAAGAAAGAAGACGTGCACCCAACACCAGAGCTGAAGACACCTCCCAAAAAAGGGGGGGGGCTTATAGGATGCTGCTATACACCGCTGGTCACAATGCGCTTCTTGTAGATTGCTGTCACTCCAACTGGGTACGCGGCTGACCAACATTCCTCACTGAACGTCACATCAGTCCGTCACATGGTTATTTGTAACAGCTGAGTGAACTGGAGCAACGCACCGCCCGTCTGGCTATCGAAACCACGGACTTGTGATCGTGAGGGCCACGTCCTAGCCACTAGTCGCG
The DNA here is from genome assembly GCF_006345805.1 of Octopus sinensis. NCBI lineage: Eukaryota > Metazoa > Mollusca > Cephalopoda > Octopoda > Octopodidae > Octopus > Octopus sinensis. The sequence continues at coordinate 103,942,541 of NC_043006.1, read as the reverse complement.
TGCCTTCTCACTCACATCCACCCACATATAGGCAAACACACATGCACGCATATCCATATATATATATATACATACATTTATATAATGTAAATAACGGACAGAGTTAAAACTATTGAAAAGGTTGCAAGACGCAACGAAAATTTTAGAAAATAAAAATAAGAAATAAGTGGACATTTTACCGGTGACGGTGAGTGTGTTAAATAATAAGGCACTAATGACTCCCGCCAGACATAAGAGAATATACATATATATATATATATGTATGTATGTGTGTAGATAGATAGATAGATAGATAGATAGATAGATAGATAGATAGATAGATAGAGAGAGAGAGAGAGGGGAGGGCAGGGAGTGGCTGTTAATGTGTATGTGTTTCAGTGATGAGGCTGATCAAGGAATCAACACGTGGTAGCTATTACTTCTTCATACGTTTGCATATTGCATATGTGTGTACGATTGTTTGTTTATCTGTGTGTGTGTGTGTGTGCGTGCTGAATTACGTGCGTGTGCCGATGCTTTACTGTGTGTACCTCAGATATAACTGGCATCCCGTTGCGGACCTCTCAATTCTCTCTACATGCCTAATTTGAATACATTCATTCACGCTGTTTGTCGTCTTCTGTTCTCAGAGTTAACTATCGCCGTTCTGAATGACACATAACCAATAATATGAATACATTTATGTATTACAGTGTTATAACACATGTGGCAATGTGGATGATCTTAGTACGAACCGTAGGATTACATCCGTTTGTAATGTATCTAAAGACAGCATTTTCTTTGTCTAATTAGGACCAAAATATATATTTCTATGAACATTTGAAGTCAGCTCTGTAAGATGTCTTCTGAGTGTTTGTGAGTATTTCTCCTGCTGTTAACGTGCGTGACTTTGTGTGTAGAGCATTCGGCTTGCGATCTTAATATTGTGAACTCAATTCCTGGTCAGGGTGGTGTTTTGCTTTCTTGAGTGATGCATTTCATTTCACGTGGTATCTCTTGTTTACCCAGCTGACTACTGGTTCAACTCTCTCTCTCTCTCTCTCTCTCTGGAATACTCGTTCGTGAGTGACAACTGGTGTTGCATCTTTAACGATAGTGAGAAAGCTCTTTGACAAAGTAAAAATTATTTCATTTGTATATATATATATATATATATATAATATATATATATTATATATATAGAGAGAGAGAGAGAGAGAGAGAGAGAGAGAGAGGTTGTATACTGTCAACCTAACGTGACAGTATACAACCACTCTATCGCTCCACCACCGCACATATCTCTATGAGATATTTAGAAATTTAATATTTCTGATATATATACATATATTTATATATCTTTACTAGCACTATGACCCGGCGTTGCCGGGTCATAGTGCTAGTGCATGCATATGCAGCTGCGTGCGTGTGCATATGCAGCTGCGTGCGTGTGCACATACACGCGAGTACTGTCCAAATCTCCGACCAATCGCATACAGCTAGCTGGCATCCAATTGGCGTATCAAGTTTCGGGCATTTTGATTGGATTTTGGATAGAAAATTCACAAAAAAGTCACTTCTATTGATTTTTTTAATGGCTTTGCGGGGTGACTGGGGAAATTTAAAGATGTGCACGACCACCCTTGGACGGTTTTGAATGGCCATAGTAAGTACGAGCCCTCTACCTGAAAAATTGTGGATTCGTATAAAGGATATACACACACACAGACAGACATTTTGCCGTTTATATATATAGAGAGAGATATACATCCCAAAATAGAATGTGATAACGTCATGAAGAATCGATACATGGTTATTTTCTCAAGACAGAGTTTAAGTAATGATTACGATTGTAATTGAGAATAATCACACGAAATGTCAAATTCAAGAGCGGTTTTACAAGTTTACTTTTCTTGCTTTTTTTGCCTCAAGGCTAATCAAAATGGAGATTAATAAATAAAGCAATGATTCTCTTTTAGAACGGTGAAACTCGAATGAGATAAAGCTATAAATAATAGCGTCTAAATATTTGGTTAAAAAAGTAAAAGGCTTCCCAGTAGAAATAAGGCAATGCTATTTTCACATTAGCTTCTTTCTTTGCACTCTTTATTGAAATCAAGCAGTGAAATGTCGCTATTTTCGGACAACAAAAATATCGTGATTATTATAGGATATTCATTCGGGATTGAACAGGATATGGATAAAAAAAATAATAATTCAAGCTTAAGTATTCAACCATAAAAACCATATTTCTTCGATATTTTGACAAAATCAAAATAAAGAACGGTTTGTTTAAATTAAATACGAACTTACGTTGAAGCTGGACTTTCTCAGTAATCCGTGAATATTTGGATTTATTTCTTACACCATATAAACGAGGTAGTTTTCTGTGTAGAATTTACAGAAGGCAATGAATGAAGTACGGAAGGATCTGTGAATTTGGTATTTAGTTATTCATTCAGTTACTGATTTGGGTTGCAAAGTTTGTTTGGCTCTTTGCCTTTTATTCTGAAACAAAATCAACTTTGATGTATACGAAAACTGTCTGAGAGACATAAGCTGGTAATATGATAGCAGATATCGTTCATTAATTGATTAACTTCCGGTTCGTAATAGATCCAGTTTCCGGTTGCTATATTTTCTAAACAAAAACTACATTCACTTTTGCTCGTCAGGTTAATAGAAAACTGACCATTTTTCATTAGTATTATTATTAGTCGGAAGAAACTACTTACTGTATTCCTTCCGACTTTTTACTTTCTGATTTCAAAACCCCTCAAGTTTAGCTAAGCCTTTCGTCTCTTCAGGGTCGATAAGATTGACTAACAGTCAAGTACAAGAGTCGATGGTATCGACTAGCTCCCTTCCTCTATCCTCCTCCTCCTCATCATCATCATCATCATCAACTTCTTCTTCTTCTTCTTCTTCTTCTTCTTCTTCTTCTTCTTCTTCTTCTTCTTCTTCTCTTCTTCTTCTTCTTCTTCTTCTTCTTCTTCTTCACCATCATCATTATCATTATCATCATCATCATAAGTAATACTGTTGTTGTTATTTTTAAGGCGGTGGTCTAGCAGGATCCTTAGCACGCCGGGCGAAATGCTTAGCGGCTTTTCGTCCGTCACGACGTTCTGAGTTCAAATTCCGCCGATGTCGAATTTGTCTTTCATCCTTTCGGATTCGATAAAATAAGTACCAGTTGAGCACTGGCATCGATCTAATCAATTTACTTCCCCCACCCAAAATTTCAGGCCTTGTACCTATAGTAGAAAGGATTATTGTTATTGAGTGAGAGATCAATGTATGCCATCAAAATTATTATTATTATTATCATCATCATTATCATCATTATTATTATTATTATTAAAGCGGTGAGCTGGCTGATTCGTTAGAGTGTCGGACCAAATGCTTAGCGGCATTTCTTCCGGGTCTTTACGTTCAGAGTTCAAAAGCTGCCGAAGTCATAGCTTTTCATTCTTTCAGGGACGATAAGACAATGTGCCAAAAATTATAAAGAATCATCATCATCATCATCATCATTACGTTTTCAACAGTTCTACTGCAACGCAAGGTGGAGCTCCACTTTTCTTGTAATTTATGCAACACTGCTTTTAGGAATTATAGGTGTTCATATAGTAAATTTATTTCGCATACTTGTTGGATTTGATTATTTCCGGTGTGCAAAATATGTATTATGGACGTCTGTTGATGATTGTTGCGGTTTGTTTTGCATGTGCTACAGTACGGCCATGGCATAAATTAGGAATCGTCTAACCCATCATTTCTATAGAGCCCTCTATATGGAAGAATTTTTTAAAGAAACTAAAATATATTTGAATATATAAATATATGTACTTGTGTGTGTACATATACATATATATATTCACACACACACACACACACACACACACACACACACACACACACACACACACACAAACGTGTGTGTATATACAAGAGTAAGTACATAAATGCAAAACAAGGTGAAAAAATAGTACTCGAATACCGAACGTAGAGTAATATCGTTTTTCTTATTTAAGCCACAAAAACATCACAGACAGCTTTTGCTGTTTTAATAAGTGTGTATATATATATATATATATATATTATATATATATATATATATATATATATTATAATAAGAGTAGATCGTATACGAGTGGGTATATATTTGTAAAAAAGAAGTTTGAAAACGCCACTATATTAGATAAATTTTAATTTTCTTATGAATTTTACATGTTTCGGTTCTTGAAAAAACGAACCTTATCAAAAATATTATAAAAAGTGGAATAGAAACGTTCATACTTGTTTCTTACTGGTCTCAATAGAATCTATGTGGTGGTGTTTTGTCGGTAGTTGGTATAATCGCTATATTATAGTTGCGTGTAGTAAAGCAGTTCATTATTCTTTCTTGCTGGTATCAAAGGGAACCGTCCTTGTGTTCCAATGGAATGGTGGAAGGAGTAGTATATATATATATATATATATTTACATATATATGTTTGTGTGTGTATACGTATATATGCATATATATATTGGTACGTATATGTGTATATGTATATAACTGCAAACAAGCATTAAAATGACGCTGAATCAACATAAATTAGCTACATTTTTAGCTTAATGGTTTGAAAAATGCATCTTTAGAACTCAGGCATTAAAAGTTAGTGACTTGGGTGAGTCTGCTTCTGATTCCGGAGAGTTTTGCTGTTTGGAATTTTGTACTCTACATGTAACCGTAAGTCAGTTTCTATATTTAATTTATTTTCTAAATTTGTTTTCCGTTATTGAATGAAGTGAACATTTTCTTTCACATATGTAGCTGGGAATCGCATTAGCACTTTTAAAAGATTTCTCTGCTTGTAGTAAGCTACTCCATTAATAATATTTTGTCAGTTTCCACTTGTAATTTTGATTTTAAAGTAAAAATCTGTTGAAATGTCTCCTTTTCCATTCCTTTTCTTCCTGCGAAATATTACTTTAGTTTAATGAATATACAAATGGGTTTTCAGCATAAAGTCGGTTTTCAATTTCGGCAGGAAATTACTGTTATTGATTCATACGTAGCTGACAAATGTTACCAAATTGAATCTTTTGTTCTTGACTTAAGGCAGTTTTAGTTCATAGCGAAAATGGAAACTGCTGGGGATTTCGAAACTTTTGACACACACCACTCTTATCTACATAGTCACCCCAGGGTGTTAGACTACATCCAATCCTTTGAACCAGTGAGTATGCTTTAACAGGTGCGATTTCGTTTGACTATACCTCTGGAAGATGCTAAAGCGAGCAACCGCTTGGTTTTAAGCACATGACCTTTTTGTCTTCCAGGTGTGTAATTAAACGGAATCGTACCCGCTAGTTATTAAGGGCACTCATTTTATTTTGAACTTTTAAGCATCCCCTATCACTTACCAGCTCTTATTTAGCTCGCCCAGCAAACGTCCTGCAAAGACCAAGCGTTTTTTTCTTATAATGGTGGAGACGGGCAGATCTCTATACGGCTGTTTCTTGGTGGGATGAATTCTCCAAGATGTGTTTAATATAACGTATAGACAACCCAAAAACTACTAAAATAGCATCATTTGTTTTTCAGTTGTTATTCGAAGAGAGAATGTAGAATTTCTTTCAATACATTTATCTGCTCACCTTTGCCAAAATTTCACATCACAAATACATTTTGATAACGTGTCATTAGAAGGTAGCACGTTATCAATAATTTTAGCATATTTTTCTATTGTTCTGTTCTGTTATATTCACGAAGAGGTGTCATTAGTAAGGCCTATAAACACACTCAGCGCTAGTAGTTTGTCTATATTACGCATCTTTCTCTTTTTCTCTAAATATTTACTTTGTTATGTCTCAAAAAATATCTTTTCACAATTCCTATATTTAGTCTTGTCAACGGGTATATATTTTTCTTTTAAATACTATTTTTAAAAAGCTATATACATTGCCATAAAGCTGTATACTTATATCTACATTACCAGCGAGTGTATAAATAAGCAAATACACTTACAAATGTTTTGGAAATCGTTTCATTCGAGGATTTTAATAAATTTTGATACTTTTGACAAAATCAATATTGCAAGGTTTTAAATAGGAAACTGAGAAAAAAGTCCAAAAATTGTTTAATATTTTATGTATTTTGTTATAAGAACCTTATGTTTTCGACTGTGTATAAAATTCTTGGCCTTTCAACCAAATTTTGCACTTTCGCATTGTGATAAGTTAGAATTGCATATAAGAATGCCCACGTGTGTGTGTGTGTGTGTGTGTGTATGTGTGTGTGGATGACCAGAGACAATGTGGATAATTGAATTCTTCCAATCTCTACATATTCCGTCGTTGTTTCATATTTCCAACTATAGGCGCAGGAGTGGCTGTGTGGTAAGTAGCTTGCTAACCAACCACATGGTTCCGGGTTCAGTCCCACTGCGTGGCATCTTGGGCAAGTATTTTCTGCTATAGCCCCGGGCCAACCAATGCCTTGTGAGTGGATTTGGTAGACGGAAACTGAAAGAAGCCTGTCGTATATATATATATATATATATATGTGTGTGTGTGTGTGTGTGTGTGTGTGTGTATGTCTGTGTTTGTCCCCCTAGCATTGCTTGACAACTGATGCTGGTGTGTTTACGTCCCCGTCACTTAGCGGTGCGGCAAAAGAGACCGATAGAATAAGTACTGGGCTTACAAAGAATAAGTCCCGGGGTCGATTTGCTCGATTAAAAGCGGTGCTCCAGCATGGCCGCAGTCAAATGACTGAAACAAGTAAAAGAATAAAAGAAAAGAAAGAATATTACATATTTTAGTGGTTTCTGGTGAAAGGAATTAAAGCTGAGATCCTGTTTTGCATTCAAGAATTCTTCAGTCTCAATACTGAGTACGATGCTGCTGTTTATCATTGTTTCAGTCCGCCATGGAAAGATTTTTTTTTGCCATCGCTTTAACATTAAGCTCTTTAGCACAATTTTCGCTTAGTTTTCACTTTTTCATTGCTTTTGTTGTGATATCTACTTCTTTTTTGTCATTATTCTCCATCACTTCCTTCTATATTTTATATTCATTGGTTTTCTTGAAGCGAGAAAACAGTTTCTTTTCTATTTTATATTCCTGTTTGCAACTATTTGGTTTAGGTCTCCCCACTGTCCTTTTACTCCTAGATATTTTGTACCACTGCAACGGATACTATATAATTGCTCCTTTTTTAAAAAGTTCTGTAGGGTGCCTAGATCTTTGTATTCGCGCTAAATATAAACTTACTCAATCAGAGTTTGACTGATGTATTCTGAATGCTGTCAGTTTTTCTTTGTTGTTTTTCTAATTCGTTTGACACCAAGTTCAGAATGTTACACCTATAATTTATTGCCCCTTTTCATATACTTCTATGTTAAGAGTTAATGTCAATAAATACTCACGTCTGGTATTTTCTTTCATTTGTACGCGTTTTTTTTTGTCTAGTTCATAAATTCCCAAATATTTGTAAGCTTTTTTTTTTATCTAATTACCATATCACCATTTCACCAAACATGACAGGTTTTAACAAGCTTCTCCCTAGGCAAACTTAGTTTACTTTGCGCGTTTTATCAATCGGATTTTTCTTTTCTATCAGTTCCTTCAGTAAATCTGAGTGCGGTCCGTAGCAGGGCTTCTAGTTGTTTATCTTTTGTAGCGGATAACTTGAATGTGTATGACTGTGGATATGGATATCCATTCACCAGGTGATGTGCTGCTGCCTCTCTACATTTACTGGGCTTCCCATTCTAAGGAAACATCCATGTTCTGTTCTAAGCTTCATCCTAGAACTCAGCACCAAAATTGTTCCAGTTTAAGACCTGCATGAAATTTGCGTTTGCATAAATATATATCCCAAAGAGTACTCATTCACGGTACTCCTTTGTGAATACAGAGGGGTTCAGTGATCAAATGGTAAGCACTGGGCATAGAACAAAAACAACAACAAAAGAAAACTAATATGGTACTGGAACCGTATGAAGAAGGATCGAAGCTCAACATAAGAATATTATTACGTTATATTTTTACCTTTTACTTGTTTTACTCATTCTCCTGCGGTTGCGCTGGGGTGCCACCTTGAAGAGTATAGCCAAACTAATCGCCTTCTCTTTTATTGATTCATCGAATTACGGAGACGCAAACAAACTAATACCGGTTGTGAAATTATGATAGTCGAGGTTGATAAATACAAGCATGAAACTGCACACATACTCACACACACTCGCACACAAACACTCACACACACTCACACACACACACTCACACACACACACACAAACACACACATACACACAACTGTATATATTGAAAGAGAAAATACATGGGCGGGAATTTGGGATTCTCTTATTACATCTATTACATATGTTTCAGTGTTCGATAATTACATGATGTCACCCAAAATGAAGTCCATAGATGCACTTTGTAAGTGCATGCACATGCATGCACAGACACACACACACACACACAAACACTTATACACACAAAAATACATACATACATATATATATATATATATATATGTGTGTGTGTGTGTGTATGTGTATGTGTGTGTGTGTGTAGATAGATAGATAGATAGACAGACAGATAGATAGATAGATAGATAGATAGATAGATAGATAGATAGATAGATAGATAGATAGATAGATAGATAGATAGATAGATAGATAGATAGATAGATAGATAGACGATGGCCCTCCACACAGCTTACGTATAAGTCTACCAAATACAATCATGGCATTTAGTCGGCGCTGGAGTTACTGATTGTAATGGCCGAAGACACTTGCCCAAGATGCTGTGGGACTGAACCCGAAATCACGTGGTAGCTGCAAAGAAAGCTTCTTAACCACGTGACCCTGTAAACTAAAACTCTGTGTCAACAGATTCGTACAACAAAACATTTGTTTTCAGGAACATTTATTTTCGCATTTTTTTTACTGTCTTTTTGGCTCCATGTTGTTTGTTGCTCATTTAAAAAAAAAGCCTCAAAAAACCCACAGTTGTTTTGTTTATTTTCTGTTACCGTAATTGTCACGGAGTCTCTACGGAATGCAACAGCTATGCCTATTGTGTCTAATTAGTCACCTTATATATATATAATATATATATGTTTAATTTTATTTTATTTCGTTTCTGTATTTGTTTTTCTCTTGCCATAATTGTCACGGAGTCTCTACGGAATGCAACAACTTATTGTTTCTAATTAGTCGCTTCGTATATTTCATTTTTATTTTACTTTTTTCTCAAATTTTTATGTTTTTTTTTGTTTTAATTGTAATAAATATCAATGAGGTTTAGTATAATTATTGAGGGAAAGAGTTCGAGAGAGAAAAGAAGCGAAACAAAGGAAGGAAATAAAGTAAAGAAAAAGGTAAAGGAACAAATACAAAAACAAGCGGAGAAGCACTGAAGAGTCATTAACATAGCGAGCAACATGAAATTTAGTCTCAGCCCTGCCAGCGACAATGCAACCGATGTTTGTGCGTGCGTTCGAGCGTGCGTTCGTGCGTGTGTGTGTGTTTGTTTGTGTGTGTGTGTGTGTGGTGTGTGTGTGTGTGTGTGTGTGTGTGTGTGTGTGTGTGTGTGCGTGCACATAGTCATGCATATATAATTTTTCTGAACTGTTGTGTCATACCTCGACAGGAAAGTCCATTTCACACAAGCACACATTTATAAATATATATATATATATATATATATATATGGATGCATATACGTATGTACACACACACGCGCACACACACGTATATGTATCCATACAAGCGGTAATATAATATACACACTGGGACGTGTGTGTTATCATACTGTGTTACGTAACGTTTTAATTTACCCGGTAATTATAATTTAATTAAATATTCAACACCTTAATTATTTATTTGATGGATATTTACAAAAACAGAAATAATTATATAATTAAACAAATACTCGCTAATGCTCTTTGTCTTCCACCCCCCGTCTCTCTCTCTCTCTCTCTCTCTCTCTCTCTCTCTCTTCAACTCTTTCTCCCTCTGAAAGAAAGCTCTCTCTGCAATATCAGAATCGTCGTCTCTTTATGCCACACAGAATTGCAATCAAATTCAACATAAAATCGTTATTTTCACACTGTGAACAGTGAGATCTGAAATGGTAACGGTAGATTCGAACACACATATGCTAATCGCCATTGTGTACATCACAGGCAAAAAACAGTTTCCCCTTTTTACGACGACAATGCATTCATAATATATGTCGAAACACCCGTGTCCTAGAATCCCTTACATCAATGAGTCGAGTATGTTATGAGCATATTATCGTCAGAGAAAGAAGCTGTTCTCCTGTGACATCCACAACAACGATTTGCATATTTGCGTTCGAATGTACCAGAATGTATTAAAAACAAATGTGCAAGTTATCGTGATCAAATTTAACTCAAATTTGTGAATTTCGTTATCGGATTCTGGGTAACTATCCAACGCTATTTTCTGCGAACTTTTTAAAATTCTATTTTCTAGGTAAATCTTGGGATTTTGGTTGCATTTACATATTCGTCTCTTTTCTCATTCTCAACACATATATTTCACAACGAGGAGCGTCTTTCATTTTATTTTCAATTATTATATAGCAGCAGTATCGCCCGGCGTTGGTTGTTTGTATAAAAAACTGAACGGACAACAAGCACAGAGTAAGCGACTGCCGAAGTAACAAACAAAACGATTACATAATTTGTGTATACTGTGTATATACACGTAGTTTGTAAGAGAAATAACTATATAAGCATTTTAGAGAGTTATAGCCAAAAAATAGCAAAAAAATGCATTAAAAATGGAAAGAAAATGATGGTAATTTTTTTTTTAATCGTTGACTCATAGTAGACATTTTTAGAGAGTTACTTCCCTTATATAATAGCGAAAAAATGCATTAAAATGGGAAAAAATGATGGTAATCTTTTTTTAAAATCGTAGACTCATCGTAGACGCGCGCTAATACCCAGAAGGGCTCGATATGAATCACGACTATAAGATACCCGGTTTTGGTTAACTGCACCGCAAAATGTGGGAGTAGTTAGGAATCTAAATCGTAGGAGACAGACACACAACTTGACTTTTATATATAAAGATATTTTTAAAATTCTTACTTGTTTCATCATTAGACTGCGGCCATGCTGGGGTACCGCCTTGAATACCTGGTCGAATGAATTGTCTCCAGAACAAACAGACCCTTATTCTATCAGTCGCTAAGTTACGGGGACGTAAACTCACTAACATAGATTCTCAAGGTGTGGTGGGAGACAAGCACAGACACACACAAACTCACTCACTCACACACACACACACACACACACACATATATACATGTGTGTGTGTCTTTCTATACACACACGACGGGCTTTTTAGTTTCATTCTTCAAAATACACTCATAAGGCTTTGGTCGACCCAAGGCTATAATTGAAGGAACTTGCCGAAGGTGCCACGCAGTGGACTGGAACCTGGAACTATGAAGTAAGCTACTGGGGCTGTACAATGTAACGCAGAACCATTACAACGTCGGACGTGTGACAAGTACATAGTGACCCGATTCTACGTAAATAACATAAATTTCCACCCACTGGTGCTAAATATCAAGACAAAGTGACCGTTGTCAAATTGATGAAGGCTGCGGCCTGATCGTGCACATTCTGGAAGTTGTTCAGTGTGTTGTTGAGTAACAGAAAGAATGACTCTTTACCAGTTGTCGGCTGTCTATCTACTCCTCATTTCGAGCATTAAGTGACAAATGAGTCTTCAAAGACAGTTGCTCACATAAATACCAACATGAAATTTTGTATTTATGGAGGGTCCATATGAATATATATATATATATATATATATATTATATATATATATATGTGTGTGTGTGTGTGTGTGTGTGTGTGTGTGTGTGTGTGTGTATGTGTGTGTGTGTGTATGTATGATGTTATATATATATTATATGTATATATATGTATATATATAGATTGATTATATATATGTGTGTGTATATATTATATATATATGTATGTATATATATATAATGTATATATATGTATGTATGTGTATATATATGTATATATATGTATGTATGTATGTATATATATATATATATGTATACATATATGTGTATACATCTATATATATATGTATATAATGCATATATGTCATACATATAGCATATATATATATATGTACATCTATATATATGTATATAATGCATATATGTCATACATATAGCATATATATATATATATATATATATATAGATATATAGATATATAGATATATAGATTGATTGATAGATAGATAGATAGATAGATAGGTGATGGTAGCTCCTCCGTCAAATTTGACGCTGACCTAGCAGCAGCGTAGGCAAATGCTAAAGCTAGCGCAATTTCTATTTTTTATAAAGCGAGAAAGACGTGCACGCATACCAAACTCACTCTCCTTCACACACAGACACACACACACACACACACGCACACACACACACACACACACGCACACTACCTGAATTAGTTTTACCGACATTCATGCACACACGTATTTGTGTCTGTGTTATTCCCATTGCTTTGCATTTCGGTAAACGAGCTAATCTATACAAATGCTTTGCTTCGCAAATGAATTTATGCATTAAAATCTATTAGTTTGACTGTGTCGCGAAGACGGCTTGGTTGCTTAATAGACCGATCTCGTGAAACTTTTGTGGTTCGCCCGTGGTGTCTCACCAGTTATCTTGCGGCTGTAGTTTCGAATGACCTCTGCAATTGACTGTGTCCAAACTGATGTATGCGTTTTTGTATTCATGTACGTACTTGTGTGCACATGCATGTATGCGTATGTATCAGTGCGTGTGTATCTGTGTGTATGTTTAGTATTTTGTTACCAGGAAGGTAGAAGCAACCGATGTTGTATATTGTCACTCAGGATATCTTATCTCAGTATCTTACGAATTCGCATTAAAATGGCGGGCTTGTACCATTTTTCCTTTACGGTGTAAACTAGGCTATCTAATGATACGCACAAGCGCGCACCCAGACACAGACAGACGGAGCGGAAACTCCTAACAGTAGTTACGGATAATGTTATTAAACTGTTATTATTATCAGTATCAAGATTTGTTGACCCTAAACATGCTCAGATCATTATTAGGGTTTCTGGTTAAGCAGATACCATAACAATAAACTGATGATATATATATATATATATCATCAGACAGTTGAAACACTCCTGTCACAACCTGGGACCTTGAAGACTGCTTTAATGCAAGAAAGTATACCAGACCCTTAATATTTTATATTCAATATTTCATCTATTCAATAAGACAATCAATACTTCATTTCATTTTACTATATACTCTTTACTCTTTTACTTGTTTCAGTCATTTGACTGCGTCCATGTTAGAGCACCGCCTTTAGTCGAGCAAATCGACCCCGGGACTTATTCTTTGTAAGCCCAGTACTTATTCTATCGGTCTTTTGCCGAACCGCTAGGTAACGGGGACGTACGTAAACACACCAGCATCGGTGTCAAGCAATGCTAGGGGGACAACACAGACACACAAACACACACATACATATACATATATATACATATATACGACAGGCTTCTTTCAGTTTCCGTCTACCAAATCCACTCACAAGGCTTTGGTCGGCTCGAGGCTATAGTAGAAGACACTTGCCCAAGGTGCCATGCAGTGGGACTGAACCCGGAACCATGCG
>NC_043006.1:103901345-103926345 GCF_006345805.1 Octopus sinensis | reverse complement strand
CCCTTTTCTTTACGTTTCAAGTACCTTTCTCTGTATATTTGTATTTCTTTGACATTTTCCTTCTGCTTTCCAATCCCCACATCTCCCGCCCTTTTTTTGTCTTTTACCTCACTCTCTCTCTATTATATAAACTCCTCTCTCTTTTATCTGTGTCTCTTATTCCCTCTCTCCTTCTCACTGTTTCATTCCGACTTTCCAAATTCTTCCTCAAATTGCTTTGGACTCTCGTTTCTTCTCCACCATGTTTGCCTTCTTCTTCTCCTCGCCTGTCTCTTCTTCCTTCTTCTCTCGTTGTTGTTGTTGTTGTTGTTGTTCTTCTTCTTCTTCTTCTTCTTCTTCTTCTTCTTCTTCCCCTTCTTCTTCTTCTTCTTCTTCTTCTTTCCTTCTTCTTCTTCTTCTTCATCTTCTTCTCAATGTCCTCCTCAAACTACGTTATTCATCTTACTCATCTCCTTCGATTTCCTTCCCCTTCTCATCCTTCCTTTCTTTCTTTCCTTTTCTTCCTCCCTCCTTCCTATCTTTTTTATTTCTGTCTCTCCTTTGTCCTTTTCATTCTCTCTTGATTTTCATCTCATTTACATAACATAAGAAAGCACCAATTCAAACATATATCTCTCAAGACCTCCATCTTAAACTCTATCTTTTATTTGACTTATTTTCTTATATTTTCCATATTCATTCTTTCAGACAAGCCAGAGGCGCTCGGAAAGTACAAAACCCTCAAAAACGAAAAAAGGAATATGTAAGTATTGATCTATTGGCATTTACTATTACAATAAATGCTCTCTCATGTTGTGTTTTTTTTACTTCCTTTTATCTTGTTCTTTTTTTATAGTATACCTCCCCCAACACACATATATATATGGTATAGAACATTGTATAGAAATTTCAGATTTCTTGTTAGCATATCGGTCATAGTTCCAAGTATTTTATTTCCTCTCTTGGAAAATGTCTCTATTATATTCTACGAGATATATGCTTGTGTACATATGTGGAAATAATCATGATATGTGTGTGTGTGTTCTTTTCGTACTTAAACATAACCCAGTGGCATTATGAAATGTATAAAGAACACTTATAAAGCGTTATAGTGCGAAGGGTTGAACAGAATACATTAGATATAACGTAAATATAGTAAAGCAGTAGCTGCTTCAGATATTCAGTATCATAAAAGTTTGCAGAGTAAATGTGTACGCTTTCACCGGAGGTGGAAGATCAGCACCCGTTATCCTTTGCATGGGATTCCAGAGCAAACTGTGTCTTATACATTATTACTATGTACTACTTGAAGATTTTGAGTTGTCCGCACTCTGGAAACCTGGTCCGTATATTTTCCAATCGACTGGACTCTGCAAAAGGCCTAAAATTAATCCAATTAGCTAGTGGTGGCGTTAAACCAGCCGGTATGCTAAATCTATGTAGTTTCGTCAATAGAATACGAAACCCGACCATCGTAGACATAGTCCTTTCTCTTTTCATTGATTACTCTACACATCTAAATAATAATATTTATAATAATGGTTTCAAATTTTACCACAATGGCAGCCATTTTGTGGGGAGGGGATATGTCGATTACATCGACTCCAGGTTTCACTGGTACTTAATTTATAGAACCCGAAAGGATGATAGGCAAAGTAGACCTCGGTGGAATTTGAACTCAGAACGTAGCGACGGGCGAAATACCACTAAGGATTTCGTCCAGCTTGCTGCATTGATGATGATGATGATGATAATAATAATAATAATAATAATAAAATAATAATAATAATAATTAATAATAATAATAATAGTGGTTTCCAAATTTGGCGCAGAGTCACCAAATTTGGGAAAGAGGCTGGGTCTAGTAAGTCAACCCCGGGGTTCAACTGGTACTTATTTTATCGACTCCGGCGGAATTTGAACTCAGAATGTAGAGACGGATGAAATGTTAGGCACTTACCCCGACGTGCTAACGATTCTGCCACCTCACCCATTATCCTTTCTTCTAAAGGCTCAAGGCCTGATTTTTTTTTTTTAGTGGAGACTACACAATTACTTGGAATCCCCTGTCTCACTGGTATTCAATTTATCGACACCAAAAGGATAAAAGGCAAAATCGAACTCGGTAGAATTCGACGAAATGCTCCTAAACATTTCGCCCGGCGTGCTAACGATTCTGCCAGCTCGCCGCTTTAATGATGATGATGATGATGATGATGGTATTTTGTACTACAGACGCAGTGCCTGAAATTTCGGCTGTGGTCAGAGCTACTCGATTACATCAACTTCAATGAGCAACTAGTACTTATTTCATCAAAATGCTGCTGCTAAGTATTTTGCATGCTGGGTAAAATTCTTGGCGGCATTTCGTCCATCTTTACGTTCTGGGTTCAAATACCGTCGAGGTCAACTTTGTAGTTAGGTCATCCTTTCGGGGTCGATGAATCAAGTACGAGTGAAACACTGGCAAGATGTAATCGACAAACCTCCTCCCCCCAATTTCAAGCCTTGTGCCTATAATAGAAAGTATTATTATTATTATTATTATTATTGTGTGAGAGAGCAGTGACACTGGAGTAAAATAAACGAAGCCCAGTATACCCATCATGACTACCCGTCTGACAAGGGTACACTAGGCACACGCATCACAACCATATGTGCGCCACATGGTGATCTCATATCAAGATAAACAGCACATGACCTTGCAGGTGGAGCCCAGTTAGAATTTTCTTCAGATCGAGTAACCCATCCCGCTCAAAAGGTCCCTGAATAAGGGTTGTTTAAGGACGTTGAACGAAACACCCATGTTTCCAGAGGTGAATTATTCAAACCCCAAAGAATCCTTCTCAACACATGGCTATGATGCTCCCCAACTACTTCTGCTCGTGATCAGAGATGCACATATCGTCAGCCACTAAGGGACATGCTCAACTGGTTAAGGTCAAACAACTGACAAGCAAATCTGTGGTATTGAGCAGAATATTTGCTGTAGCCCATCTTTTATACCAAGACAAAACAATGTACATGATAACACTTCCAGTCAGTTAAGATCAGAAGCCACGAGAACCACTGCCTGGTACTACATCAGGGCATTTACTATTATTATTATTATTATTACTATTATTATTATCATTATTATTATTATTATTATTATTATTATTATTATTATTATTATTATTAGTATTATTATTATTATTATTATTAATATTATTATTCATATTATTATATTATTATTATTATTATTATTATTATTATGATTATTATTATCGTTATACCTTAAATTTCGTGATGTCCTACGCAATCATGTATAAATCATTTCATGTTGCTGTTACTGCTGCTATTCGATCGTACGTCCTTAATCCAGCAGATTCCTGATCAGCGGCATTTCGATGGTACCTATCCGAACAATCTTTTATCCAGTTATCTAGGCCTACAAGGATCACTGTGGTCTTTTGTAAAGGCGGTATGAAAGAAGTGGGATTTGACTGCTATTTCTTGCAAACTGAATGAAGATTGCTCAGTTGTTGGCACATAAATCGTTTCTTAATTCTGATAAGTATTTGGAATCGAATCGTGCAGGTAATTTCCACAGAAATTATGAAACAATAACTTTATTCATTTATTTCTAAGCAGAGACACAAATACTTTTAAAAAGGCTTGTTTTGAGGTAGAATTACAATTCCGCTGACGAATTTCTGAGTCTATTAGTAGATCTACGGAGCTATTGTAATAGATTTAATCTATCACCCAGTTTAACACCTGCATCTCATTTAACCTATGGTTGTCATTAACAGAATTCTCTTTGTAGCAAGTGGTCCGGCTAGGCCTCCTTTCTGAAAAAAAAATCTTTCGTTTTTCTACCTACATCTACACGTCCCGGAGGCACTGATAAGGATCATAATTAAATGCAGTCTTTGTTCCTTGAATTAAACAAGTGAAATGTGTAAAATACAACGTTAAATATACTTTATTTTGTTGCAAATACGTATCATATAAGATGCAGTTCGTCTATAATTCGGGGTAAAATTACTCACTCTGTGTATTTATTTCACTTATGCATTTTATTTTGACAATATCAAGTGCAGACATTTTCACTTAGCGCGTCTGTATCCCAGTGATACAAATCGTAACTGTATGACAAATTCGACAGCTCATGTTTCTCTTCAACTCTTGAATCAAATTGTGAAACAGCGAATTAAAAATATTACAAAGGCGTGAGATATTTGTTTGTCGAAATAATTATAATAATTTACAATACAGAATTTACCTGTAAGGAAGGATTCACTTAAATTCACAGAAAATATATATTTATTCCAAGTTATCTCTGTCAGCTTAATAACTGCATTATTACTATCGGATTATTAACTGAGTTTACGTAATTTTACAGTATTTATTGATAATAAATACTGTTTGTAAAATATGATAGCATCTGACTCGACACAGTGGATAAGTCACATGTTTAGTTTTGAACTGTGAACTGTGATAATGAGAACATTATGTTTTTTCGGCGGGAGTACAATGAAAGTCATCGCTTGGATTAGGATGTTATTACGAAGTGGATTTTCATACCGGGAAATTTTTTTTAAAAAGCCTATATGAATGCAAAAATATTATTTGACACTTACATAACAGATGAACAGCGTAAAAGTTCAAATTGACCTCACTACCACGAGGCTAGGGAACAGATTAAAGAGGATTATAAGAGTACCGTAATCAAAATAATGTGTAAGAATTGAACACCAAAGAATACGGAATGGAATACATAATCACATTAGAGGAATGTAATCCATCTATCTACTTCTCTCTCTCTCTCTCTCTCTCTCTCTCTCTATGTTTGTGTGTATACAAACACACACATGCATATGCACACACACACACACACACACACACAAATACACTTATATGTATGGAAGCGTGTGTATTTACAAAAGTGTATGATGGAATGTTACCAAGAGGTGGCGTTCGGAAAGATTATCAAGTTGATTAACATTTGAAGTATGATATATTAAAAGAAAGTGTGACATTTAAGAAAAGCACGAACTGGAATTTTTCAAGATTACAAAAAGGAAGTTAGGCCTCAAAAAAAAAATACACAAAATTAGTCTTGAAACGCATTTTAGTGTATAAAACGGATTACGTGAACAATTTTAAATGGATTTTTACTATATAGCTCAGCAGGATATGTACACAAAATAATAATAATAATAATAATAAAATACATAGGCGCTGGAGTGGCTGTGTGGTAAGTAGATTGCTTACCAACCACATGGTTTCGGGTTCATTCCCACTGCATGGCACCTTGGGCCGACCAAAGCCTTGTGAGTGGATTTGGTAGTCAGAAACTGAAAGAAGACCATCGTATATATATATATATATGTGTGTGTGTGTGTGTGTGTGTGTGTGTGTGTGTGTGCGTGTATGTTTGTGTATCTGTGTTTGTCCGCCCAACATCGCTTGACAACCGATGGTGGTGTGTTTATGTAACCTAGCGGTTCGGGAAAAGAGACCGATAGAATAAGTACCAGGCTTCCAAAGATTAAGTCCTGAGGGCGATTTGCCCGACTAACGGCGGTGCTCCAGCATGGCCGCAGTCAATTGACTGAAACAAGTAAAAGAATACAACAAAACACAGACGTGGAAAACGTTATTATTTTTTTTTTTTTGAATTTACCAAAATACAATATATATCGTTGGCATCACATAACGAATTATGTCAAAGAATTTATTTTTCACATTGCCTAATCATATACTGAGCTGCTATAAACCTAGAATTACCAAAAATATGAATACAGCAGACAAAAAAAAAATAAATAAAGTGAAAATAACGAACCGTCACTGAAATTCAAAATGGTGTACCCTGAAATTGTAAAATCACCAAAGCCACAAAATACAAGAAGAACTTTCGAAACTAAACAGTGGATTACAAATACCACTTACCCGAATAGGAAACTTATGGAAGTTCCGTTAGAAAACGTACAGTTGGTTCACAAATTTTACAGTTTAACTACAATACACGGTAAATAGATTACGAAGAAATTATTTATATATCGAATATTTCATGACGGATAAATATATTCTTTTCTACTCTAGGCACAAGGCTGGAAATTTTCGGGAAGGGGGCTAGTCGATTACATCGACCCCAGTACTCAAGTGGTACTTAATTTATCGACCCCGGATGGATGAAAGGCAAAGTCGACCTCAGTGGAATTTGAATTCAGAATGTAAAGACAGACAAAATGATAATAATAACAACAACAAAAACAACAATAATAAATGCCCTGATTCAATACCAGGTACTGAATGTCATGGCTATTGACCTTAACTGATTGGAAACGTTATCATGTACAATGTTTTGTCTTGGTATAAAGGATGGACTGCAGCTAATATTCTTGCTCAATACCACAGATTTGCTTCTCAGTTCTTTGATCTTAACCAGTTCAGTATGACCCTTAGTGGTTAACGATATGTGCAACTCTGATCACGAGCAGAAGTAGTGGGGGAGCATCGTATCCATGTGTTGAGAGGGATTCTTTGGGGTTTGAATAATCCACCTCTGAAAACATGGGTGTTTCATTCATCATCTTTAAACAATCCTTATTCAGGGACCTTTTGAGTGAGATGGGCTACTCGACCTGAAGAAAAATTCTAACTGAGCCCGACCTACAAGGTCATGCGCTGTTTATCTTGATATGGGATCACCATATCGCGCACATATGGTTGTAATGCATGTGCGTGGTGTACCCTTATCAGACGGGCAGTCATGATGGATATTTTGGGCTTCGTATATTTGTATCCCTGTGTCACTTGGATGTCATGCGCTGCTCCTTCACTCATTAATAGTAATAATAATAATAATAATATAATAATAATAATAATAATAATAATAATAATATAATAATAATAATAATAAATTCTGGTTTATTGGCCACAAGGGCTAACAAAATCAATTAAAACATGTAGGGACAAATACAGCACGAAAGTTACAAAAAGGGTTTTGTCCGTTTGAAAAAAAGTCCGTGTAAAAAATGTGAAATAACAACGAAAATATGTAACAATTAAAACTCCCAATGGGGGGAGGCGCTTGGAAAGGTTACTCTTGGAAAAACCCATAAAAGCCACGGGAGCCAAAATCTAAAACAATATCTGTCATCATAGGTGTCCTAGGAATGATAGCAAAAGGGGCTGATTGCTACCTCGCTCAGATACCAGGAAATCTAAAAATGGAAGAAATTCAATAAATAGTGTTCATGGGAACTTCTCATATCCTACGTAAAATATTGTCCATATAATCCCCAAAACATTTTAATCTGTAAAGAATGTTAACAAACTTGTAAATGTGCATAATAGCAAACACCTTTTACTGACATCTTAACAGGACAGACACTATCATCTCATAATCAAATGTTTTGGGAGATATTCTCATGAACAATACTCGGTGCAAAACCAAATATATGGCACCCTAGTCATAATATCAACTTAAACTTCTAACTTGTTCTCTCTTGAGGTCTGTTGGTGTGGAGGCACATGGCCTAGTGGTTAAGGCAGCGGACTCGCGGTCGAGGGATCACGGGTTCGAATCTCAGATCGGGCTATGTGTGTGTTTATGAGCGAAACACCTAAGCTCCACGCAGCTCCGGCAGAAGGTAATGGCGAACTTCTGTTGACTCTTTCGCGACAACTTTCTCTCACTCCTTCCTGCATCTTGTACCTCACCTGCGACGGACCAGCGTCCCGTCCAGGTGGGGAACCTATACGCCAAAGAAACCGTAAAACCGTAAACAGAGGTCTGTGGGTGAGACTTGGATTCAACTTGTACAAATTTGCTTATGTTTTGGGAGATATTCTCTTGAAGAATACTCGGTGTAAAACCAAATATATGGCACCCTAGTTTAATATCAACTTAAACTTCTAACTTGTTATCTCTTGAGGTCTGTGGGTGAGACTTGGAGTCAACCTGTACAAATACAAAGCAACAGGCAAATATGTAATAATGATAATCATAATAATTGTTTCTAAGTTTGGAACAAGGCCAGCAATTTTCAAAGGAAGGGGCATGTCGATTACATTGATCTGCAACCAGTGCGTTTGCTCGTACTTATTTTATCGACACCGAAAAGATGAAAGTCAAAGTGAATCGCGTCGGAATTCGAACGTAGAACGTAAATTGCCAAATAAAAATGCCGTTAGGCATTTTATCCATCGCAGCTGGCAACTGTGTCTTTTAGTGTGAGGGAACCTTTACACTCGTGTGAGAGCAACTCAACAATAATGTATTCGAGTGTGAGTTTGAGTAACTATTCTTCTTCTCTTTGTGAAGTGACACAGTGACAGTTGTAATACATGCAGCTAGAAGAAAAGAACAAAAAGAGCATCACTATTGCAGTAGTAGTAGTAGTAGTAGCAGTAGTAGTAGTAGTATCGGCAATAGCAGCAACAACAATGCAGAGTGCAACGGAATTGATAAGAGAAAGTGCAACAAGAGCATCCAGTTGGTGATAAATGGGTCGAGTGTTCTTCTGAAAGCTATCCACAATTGGTCGTTCTTCCTTTTCTTCATTTCTTTCTTTCTGTCTTTCTCTCTCTCTCTCTCTCTTTCTTTTTTTCTTTCTTCATTTCTTTGTTTGTTTGTTTCTTTGTTTCTTTTTTCTTTATCTTTCTTTCGTTCTTACTTTCTTCATTTCTTTCTTTCTTTACTTTCTTTCTTTCCTTCTTTCTTTCTTCATTTCTTTTTTTGCTTGTTTGTTTGTTTTTTTCTTTATCTTTCTTTCCTTCTTACTTTCTTCATTTCTTTCTTTCTTTATCTTTCTTTCTTTCCTTCTTTCCTTCTTCATTTGTTTCTTTCTTTCTCTCTTTCTCTCTTTGTCTTTCTTTCTCTCTCTCTCTTTCTTTCTTTCTTTCTCTCTTTCTTTCTTTATTCTTTCTTTCTTTCTCTCTTTCTTTCTCTCTTTCTTTCTCTCTTTCTCTCTCTCTCTTTCTTTCTTTCTTCTCTCTTTCTCTCTTTCTTTCTTTCTTTCTTTCTTTCTTCTTTCTCTTTCTTTCTCTCTTTCTCTCTCTCTCTCTCTCTTTCTTTCTCTTTCTTTCTCTCTTTCTCTCTCTTTCTTTCTTTATTTCTTTCTTTCTTTCTTTCTCTTTCTTTCTCTCTTTCTCTCTCTCTCTCTCTCTTTCTTTCTCTTTCTTTCTCTCTTTCTCTCTCTCTCTTTCTTTCTTTCTTTCTTTCTTTCTTTCTTTCTTTCTTTCTTTCTCTTTCTTTCTCTCTTTCTCTCTCTCTCTCTTTCTTTCTCTCTTTCTCCCTTTCTTTCTTTCTATACAAATGTTTCAAGAGATTTAGCAGCGATTTTAAAGTGCAACATTTGCACTTCAGCATTTTACATGCAACGCTCAAAATAACAACAGCCGCAGCAACAACAACAATCACAACAACATTATTTATCTAACAACAACAAAAACACACAAGTCTGTGTTTGAACTGGAGACAATAACATCGACATTTATACAACCAGTTTTTTTTTTGCTTTTCTTTCCGCTTGTTGTTGTTGTTGCTGCTGTTGCTGTTGTTATTGTTCCTGCTGCATAAATTTGTCAGCCATGATGGCGTAGAACTGTGATCGAAAATATTACAGTCGTGATCATCATGTCTTTTTCTATTTTTCTTCCTTCCTTTCTTTCCTTCTTTCTTTCTTTCTTTCCTTCTTTCTTTCTTCATTTCTTTCTTTATCTTCAACAATTTTTACTTTCTAATTTCATGACATCAGAGTAGGGTCTAATTCCAGAGAGATTTAGTTGATATTTCTAGCAGGTCGAATGACGATATAGTTTTATTTGTAACTAGCAGTATCGCCCGGTGCTGCTCGGGTTTGTTTC
The DNA here is from genome assembly GCF_006345805.1 of Octopus sinensis. Lineage (NCBI taxonomy): Eukaryota > Metazoa > Mollusca > Cephalopoda > Octopoda > Octopodidae > Octopus > Octopus sinensis. The sequence goes on along the minus strand of NC_043006.1, from coordinate 103,916,505 downwards.
GACCGTTTAGAATTGGAATTTTTGAAAAGTAAAAATTTTGCATTATGTAGCTTGTTATTCTCTTTAAGTGGACATTTTTCTGGTTGAAATACACCGAAAATGGCGACACAGCAATCAAAAAATCATTAAAAAATAGGGATTTTCATAGATGTAAATAATTTTTGGGGTTAACATGGTTCGATTTGAATTTTTTCTTCTACGGAAGGAAGAGCAAGCCTTCTTCTATCATACTCTCGATTTTGGTCAACTTGTGGCGCAGGGTCTCAGAGGAGATAATGTTAGTTGAAGGCTACCAAACCTGCCATACACAGACAACTTCAGCTTTATATATAGAGAGATTTTTCTTTTTTCCTTTTTAAAACTTTTTGACGATAGTAATATGCTATGTTTTTGCAGTTTGAAATGAGTAGTTGTGATGTTCATGCCAGAACAAGGATATTACCGGCAAAAATGTAGTAAGCTTGTATTTGTATACGGTTTCCCTTCTGTGATTCGAAACCATTTTCATTTCTCAACCAACTAAGCAAATACCTCGGATCCCATCACACATTCTCCCTACTTTAATAATAACACCAGCAACATGAGATTTTTACTGCAGCACTGAATCTATGTTGTTAGTTGATCCCAATAACAGAATAATACTGGAACTATTTATTAACTTCAAGGGGTTGATGATGATGTTGCGGCTGCTGTTGTTGTCTTCTTCTTCTTCCAATCAGGACTCATTCGAGAAAGTTGTGGTGAAAGAGTACAGCGGGGTTCACCACCGCTCCCCGCCGAGGCTCGTGGAGTTTTGGTGTTTTTGCTCAATAAACACTCACAATGCCCGGTCTGGGAATTGAAACCGCGTTCTTACGACCGCGAGTCCGCTGCCCTAACCACTGGGACATTGAGCCTCCACTGCTGCTGTTGTTCTTGTTGTTGAGGTGTAGCTTCTGGTCATCTTTGAACAGGCAGTACTCAAATGTTACGCACTTGGCCGAAAGACGCGATGCGATTATTCCCAGAACCCTTCCCCAGTAATACTCTCAACCCATCCAACCTGGGGCACCACTTCGCTTTCCAGCATGCTGTGCTAAATCGTATTGAGGAGTAACCCGACATTCTGAATATATTGTTCTCTCTCCAGTATCAAGTGTATTACAGTATGGTCGTAGATTTTTTTGGTAGCCACGGAACAGAACAGCAAAATGGACTTAGGGTATAAGAAAATTCCCTTTTCTGTTGCTAATTATCTGTATTTGTTGATGGTGGTATGTATCCCCGAACAGTGTTGGGGACCAGTATGGTATAAATGATGTGACTGCTTCTGTGCGTATGGACAGAGAGAGGTTTTGTTTGTTTAAATTGAGTTGGACATTTAGTGTGTTTGGGATATTGTTTTTGTAATATTCGAAGGTGTTGTGAATGTGCCTGGGAGTTTGGAGGGGGTTGTTTTCATAGCAGAGACTCTCAGAGATTGACGGTCGAGAGCTACAATCTGTTCTCTTCTGATCCGGTAGTTTTATATTTTCAGTGTTTTTGTTTCGTAATCCATAGGTGTGTTCTATAAACAAGCTGTTGCGCGTTAATCTTACGTAGTTTGTTGTTATTATCCATTGTAATCTTTTCTAGAGACATCTATATTAGTTTGCACATGTCTCTGTCTGTCTGTTTCTCATAAGACAGTGGATAAAGGCAATAGGTAATGCAGTGCTGCCACCTAGATGTCTTGTGTCGCTCTGATGATCCGAAAATTCTACGTTCTCGGGCGTTGCGTTGTGCTCTTGAGCGAAACACTTCATTTCAAATTGCTCTGGACAACTCATCTGGTAAAAATGAATAATTCCGCGACGGATTGGCGTCCTGTCACGGAGGAGAGAATGTATGTCACAGAATTCGGGAAACCGGCGTTATAAGCGTGGATTGTTTATTTCACACGTCATGAAATGCCTGTGCTTAGATTTGAAACAAGTTTGACTTTGATATAGACTTTGGTACACAGACACCCATTCATGTATGGCTAAATCTCTCTATATATAAACGGCAGTTTGTCTGTCTGTGTGTCTGTGTGGCTGTCAGGTTGTACCCTCACCCTGACCACGGCTTTCAACCAATTCTGATGAAAACTTGACACACCTAGCCCAATGTCATAATTCAAAACTAACGCAGCGAAAATTTTGAAAAGTTCCCCCAGTTCTGAAAAAATCGATAAATTCGACATGGGGTCGAGAATCTAAGCTTTTTTTTTTTACACACATTTTCTGTCGGGAGACAGTAGGAACATCGTATACATAGAAGTATTCGAGTGAAGAGAAGACATTGCAACCTACACATGCGCCTTCGTTCCCTAGAGGGAAAGAACTAGATTGGGATTAGTCGTTGCCTACTAGGGGCTCTTACATACCCGGGCAACGTCGGGCTATGCTGCTAGTCAAAAATAAAAGCAGGCAAAATGTGAAAAGAACTTACACAGTGAACGTCCTAGATTGACACTGAGAGAAAGTTAAAGATGGAATAAAAAGAGTGGGGTGTGATAACTCGAGCATTGTTCTTTGTCAAAAAGAGGAAAAGGTCCAGAACAAGAAAAAAAAAATCCGAGAAAAGCGCATGCGTCGTTCCACGGTGGGCTTTTTTTCTGGTCAGGGGCTTTAGTAGAAAATACCGGCTCAAGGTGACATGCAGTAGGACTGAACCTGGAATCATGTGACCGGAAGCAAAACTTCTTTCTACACAGACACGCCTTTGTCTATAAATAGTTATATATTATAGTTGATGTAGTTATTTTGAGAGAGAGGGAGAGAAAGAGAGAGAGAGAGAGAAAGAGAGAGAGAGAGAAATAGAGAGAGATTGACAAATATATAAGTATGCCTCGTTTGAGTGTGTAATGTTTGCATGCGTTCATATACAATAGAAAAGCAGGAAAATAATTCGAATCCCTCAGAACTGGAAATGGTCTGAGAGAGGAAACCTTGAATACGCTGGTATGCTGCGATGAGAAATGATTGGTGACGTTCGTTTGCATCCGTTGCAGCATTTGTCTAATATACAGTTAGCTTTAACACAAAGTCAGTAAATATTACAACAACGAAGAAAAAGGACCGACAAATTGCTGCTAATAGATATTTTCTTTTGCTCGTTTCTTTCATTGGACTGCGGCCATTCTAGGGCACCATCTTAAATCGTTTGAGTCGAACGAATCGGCTCCAGTACTGATTTTTTATGGTATTTATTCTATCTGCCTCTATTGCCGAACCGCAAAGTTACGAAGACGTACACAAACCAACACCGTTTGTCCACTCAATACGCCAGCTGAGTTCAATTCGTCTCTGGTCGAAAGACGCCTGTTGTTGTGTCCTGCTATCAACATCATTATTATTATTATTATTATTATTATTATTATTATTATTATTATTATTATTATTATTATTATTATTATTATTATTGTTTATTTGTATTTATATTCGTATTATTTATTATTTTTATTTTGGTATTTATATTCGTGTAACATCGTCCGTTTTTCTGTCCTTGTTTCGTACACATTCGATCTTTTTTCCGAGGAATCTAATGCTCTTAGCTTAGTTTTTCCTTGGGGCTGGCCAGATTGGAGCAATCTCAAGATTAATCAGCCGGAATTGCGAGGATGATCTTGTTCTTGACTGAAGATTAAAGGCTTCGAATGACCCGTCTGTGTTTTTTGTATCTGTATTTTTCTATTTTCTTTGGATGTTTTGCGTTCTTGTCCCATTTTGTATTTTATATATACACATACATTTATATATATATATACCCACAAACATGCGTGGCACCTTCGGCAAGTGTCTTCTGCTATAGCCTCGGGCCGACCAAAGCTTTGTAAGTGGCTTTGGTTGATGGAAACCAAAAGAAGCCCATCATATATATATATGTGTGTGTGTGTGTGTGTGTGTGTGTGTGTGTGTGTGGTGTGTGTGTGTGTTGCGTGTCTGTGTTTGTCCCATCACCATCGTTTGACAACCCATGTTGGTGTGTTTACGTCCCCTTAACTTAGCAGTTCGGCAAAAAGAGACCGATAGAGTAAGGTTTACAACGAAGAAATCCTGGGGTCGACGTCTGCGACTAAAGGCGGTGGCCCAGCATGGCTGTAGTCAACTGACTGAAACAAGTAAATGAATAAACGAAAGAATATATAAATATATCACTGGTCACAATGCGCTTCTCATTGTTTTAGCCTTAAAATGACGCCAGCCCGCTGGCTAAGCGAGCAGGCCAACAGAAAAAGAGAGAAACTTGCGGCAAAAGAGTACAGCAGGGATCGCCAGCACCCCCTGCCTCGTGGAACTTTAGGTGCTTTTCTTCAATAAACACTCACAACGTCCGGTCTGGGAATCGAAACCGCGATCCTATGACCGCGAGTCCGATGCCCTAACCACTGGACCATTGCACCTCCACACACACACATATGTATGTTTCTCTCCTTGATTTTTTCGTAAACTCTCCCTATATATATATAAACAATGAATTCAAGGGATAAAACGAATAATAAAATTAACGGACAGCAGGAGGAAGTGTACAAGAAACGTGTGTGCTTGATGCTCGGTGAAAGGGGAGAGTTTGCAAGATGCCACGCAGAGGGAATGAATCCGAAACGACGTTGTTGGAAACTAGCTTAACCTGAGGCTTATGCAGATTAGATAACTAGAAGGAACTATTTCTTTGGATATCCGCGATTCATGGCAATAAATATTCAGATTACATCACTTATAGCAATTATATGTTTGTATATCTGGAAGGGATTAAATGTTTCATGTCAACAGAGAAGAAATGTTGGATGAAAGCAGTTCAAAATTAGGTTACGTTATTTTCAGTAAACTTAAAGTGACCTTCGATGAACCCCTGTAACTAAGTTTTTGTTTCTATTCTCCTCTTTAGTGTTATTATTTATATGAGCCCTTGTGGCCAACAAAAGAATTATTATTATTATTATTATTATTATTATTATTATTATTATTATTATTATCATTGGATCTTTTCGGTTTGAACGGCAGTTTTTTCTAGCGGTGTCATATGAAATTGTCACCCATAATTATGACCCTAGTATCGATCTATTGCATTTCAATATGTTTTTGAGTTAGGGTTAGGGGTGGGGTGAAGGGTATCTTTTTTTCTTCACAATCTGTTTCTTAAACGAGGGAAATATTCATACGACACAGAATGCTTTTTAACTCAATAGACGTCATTGATTGGTTGAAATTGTAGAAATTGAAGAAAAACAACAACAAGTATCTTACAAACTATAGAATTTTCTCAATAAAGCCAAGAGAAAAAGATGTTTTATAAACACATTCTACCAGTATACGAAGTTTAAAATTTTTTAGTTACCTGGAAATTACGTTAAAAACTGCGGTTCAAACTGAAAGGATCCTTATTATTTTATTTATTTATTTTTTTTAAATTGTATTTTTCATTCTGTATTGTAACCGTCGCGGTACGAAACACATACAGAAGGACACACACACACACACACACACACACGCACAGGTACGCGCAGAAACGTAACACCTGGTGACTGCACGCAAGCCCACTTACAGATGTAAGGACAGTTTAGTTTCTAAATTAAGTGCAGAAATGCGTGCATGTATGTATGTCCTTAAATCCTTAAAATCCTTTAAAATGTTTTAGCCCGAAGGCCGCGGCCATGCTGGGGCACCACCGCTGTTTGTATGTATATGTATGTATGTATGTATGTATGTATGTATGTATGAATGCGTGTATGCATTCGGCTTCGTTCTGCAGCTTTGTTCTTCGCCTCTAATTTTACAGTGCTGTAAGTGCTTCCATATACTTACGTATCTTATATAATTGCATACATGCATGCGTACATACATTATTTTTGCTGTTTTCGGTCGACCACCTGCCAAGCCGACCTACCCACCTACCGGCAAACTATCAACCAACCAACCAGCCAGCCAGCCAGCCAGCACACAAAATCTTTGTCTTTCGTGGTAAATAAAAACAAAATAGAACCTACATTTAAATAAAAAAATATTGGTGATAGAGGGGTGTGGGTAAATGAAAGAAGAGCAAAACAAAAAGAAGCCGCCGTGATTTGATTGGTCGAAAAGTATTACAGCGTACGGCAGGCTGTTCAGCCTGTAAAGCCTCCATTCACACCCCACTGATGCTTTTGATGTTTTTTAACGTCACACTTTTGTTCCCCCCTCTCTCATTCTCTCATTCTCTTTCCCTTCCACTATCCCTCTTATCCAATCTCTCTCTCTCTCTCTCTTCCTACCTATATTTATTACTTTGTATTTTTACTCCTACCTCTTACTTCTCTCTTTAGTTTTTACTCTCTTTGTAACTATTGCCTTTTACTTTTACCTCCTCTCTCTAATGTCACTGCTATCTGCTTCACTCCCTCTGATTTACTTTCGTTCTCTCTCTACCTCTCCCTCTAATCTAACTCTCCCCTACACCTTCATTGTATATATGTATATATATATTATGTGTTTTTATGTATATTCTTTATATTAATTCACCTCTATCCTTCTCTCCTCCCTCACTCTCTTACTTTATATTATCCTTCTCCATGCTACTCTTTCTATATGTTTCCCTCTAGCTCTCACCCTTTTCCTCTCACATCTTTATCACTCTTTCTCTCGCTGTTACCTCCTCCTCCTACTTCCCTATTAACAGCGATAGAGAGAGAACACTTGGTGAACTGACCCAGTTTGACTCTGGCTGGCTGGCTGGCTCGTCGGCTGGCAGCTTGTTGATTGGTTCACTGCCTCGTGATATAGCTACTTGTCTTATAGTGCACGCTGTCCTCCTTAGACACTATTTCATGTGTACGTAAGATATCAACATGACTCTTTCATTGTTTGTGTACATGCATGTGTGTCTGTCTGTATGTATGTATGCAAATATATATATATATATACACACCACACACACACACACAGAGTTATTCTATTCTATATCGGTCGTTTTTGGCGAACCGCTAACCAGTCACTTGACTGCGGCCATGCTGGAGCACCGCCTTTAGTCGAGCAAATCGACCTCAGGACTTATTCTTTGTAAGTCTAGTACTTATTCTATCAGTGTCTTTTGCTGAACAGCTAAGTTACAGGGACTTAAACACACCACCGTCGGTTGTTAGCGATGTTGGGGGTACAAACATAGACACAAACATATACATACACACAACACACACACACACACACCATACACACACACACACACACACACACAACATATATCTATATATATATATATAATATATATATATATTAATACATATATACAACATGCTTCTTTCAGTTTCCGTTCTACCAAATCCACAAGGCTTTGGTCAGCCTGAGGCTATAGTAGAAGACACTTGCCCAAGATGCCACGCAGTGGCACTGAACCCGGAACCATGTGGTTGGCAAGTAAGCTACTTACCACACAGCCACTCCTGTATATATATGTGTGTGTGTGTGTGTGATCGCGTTTTCGATTCCCAGACCGGGCGTTGTGAGTGTTTATTGAGCAAAAGCTCCTAATAAGCTCCATTGGGGTGGTGACGAACCCTGATGTACTTCTTCGTCACAAATTTCTCTCGCCCTTTCTTCCTGTTTCTGTTGTACCTGCATTTCAAAGGGCCAGCCTTGTCATACACTGTACCACGCTGAATCTCCCCAAGAACTATGTTAAGGGTACGTGTGTCTGTAGAGTGCTCAGCCACATATACGATAATTTCACGAGAAGGCTATTCCGTTGATCGGATCAACTAGAACCCTCGTCGTCGTAACCGGCGATATATATATATATATATATATATATATATATATATATAATATATATATATATATATATATATAGATAGATAGTAGATAGTAGAGATATATATATATATATAAAATTGCATTCGGTGGGATTAGTAAAATTTTTGTAGAAATGACTAATTTTGTCCCTCTTAGCGTGTGGCATGTATGTATAATAATGCCCTCTATATATAAATATATGTATAATATATATTATATATATTATAATATATATATATATATATATATATATATATATATATATATAATATATATAGTATATATATATATATATATATATATATATATATATATATATATATATATATATATATATATATATTATATATATATTATTATATATATATATATATATATATATATATATATATATATATATATTCTTTCGATGGCCCGATAACTGAAGAGATGGCGGCGTGGGTTTCCGCCCCAACATCCGAAACATATATATAATATTATATATATATATATATATATAATATATATTTATGTATGTATATGTGTGTGTGTCCCTGCTTTTGTTCTTGTTTTTCTTAATTCGACATAAGACAACAGTAGAATAAGTATTAGGTATTAACAAATTGGGGTCAATTTGTTCGACAAAACTCCTGCTGGTGGCGCTCCACCATAACCGCTGTCTCATGACTGAAACAAGTAAAAAGGTAAAAGACCACACAATACACACACACACACAACACATACATATATACGACAGGCTTCTTTCAGTTTCCATCTACCAAATCCACTCACAAGGATTTGGTCGGCCCGAGGCTGTAGTAGAAGACACTTGCCCAGGACACCACGCAGGGGACTGAACCCGGAACCATGTGGTTGATAAGCAAGCTACTTACCAAGCAGCCACTCCTGCGCCTTAGTTGTTGATAAAAGTGAAATAACAGTCATGTTCTAGCGTCCATTAACTCCATTCTCTCCTTTCTCTTCCTCTCTTCTTTCTCTCCCGCTTCAGCATCATCTGGAATCGTTATTCCCATCATGTTCATCGTTATAGTCTTCGTCGTCGTCGTCACACCATTGTTATCGTCGCCTTGGTCGTCACGGACACCATCATCGTCCTGCTCTTAGTTGTACCATTGTAATCTTCCTCCCTCCTCCTCCTCTCTCCTCCTACTCATCATCATCATCATCATCATCGTCATCACTGTCTTCGTTGTCGTCTCGCGCATCATCTTCATCCTCCGCTTTTTCGTCATCATCATTATCATCATCTTTGTTTTATTGTTATGGCCTGTTGCCAAAGAATGAAATGCTGCTTATCCCTCTCCTCCTCCTTTTCCACCCACACCAACTTATCTTTTTCCTCCTCCTCCTACATCATCATCATCATCATCATCATCATCATCATCATCATCATCATCATTTCATTATTGTCATCATCGTCGTCGTCGTTACCATAATGCATTTCCCATGGCTTCGAGCCAGAATATATAAAATCATTATCTGTTTCACGTGATTTCATGTTTTTGTTTCCTCTGCTGTTAAGTGTGCCACTGTCACCCCTGGACTATAAGTGTGCCACTTGTCATTCCCTTGTTGTTGTTGTTGGTGGTGGTGGTGTTAGCGGTCGTGCTGGTTTCAGGAGGTAATAGTGAAACGGCAGCAGCAGCAGCGCAGGCGGTAGCATTAGTGGTGGTACCTTTGGTGGTTGTCGTCGTCGTGGTTACAGTGGTGATAGTCATTATGGTGGACAGGTAGTTCGTAGTAGAGCTAATAGTAAAGATGGTAATGATTGAAGCAGTGGTGGTGGCGGTCCTAGCGATGGTGATGCTGGTTGTGGCTGGTATTCGTGGTTGTAGTCTTCTTCTTCCAATCAGGACTCACGCCATTTGCCACAAAGAATAATCTCTAATTCGAGCCTACTCTAAGCTACTAAGAATTTGTGTGGCAACTTGAAGAGCCACCCACCACACGCGATAGACTGGAGGTTGCACGGGTGCGAAAGCTACGTTGTTATCATCATTCCGTAAACGGTGGCTTTTAACGGGTGGAGAGCTGAACCATCCTGGGGTACAGAGGATTCGCAATCTAGACTACGGTCTGAAAGTTTACTACACCATAGTGGGTTACACCATGGTTCCTCTGCTTTGTGGATGAAGCAGAAAGAAAGAGTGAGAGAAAATTGAGGGGAAAGAGTACAGCAGGGTTCACCACCCACCCCCGCCGGAGACTCGTGGAGCTTTGGTGTTTTTGCTCAATAAACACTCACAATGCCCGGTCTGGGAATCGAAACCGCGTTCTTACGACCGTGAATCCACTACCCTAACCACTGGGCCATTGCGCCTCCACCGTCATTATTGTTGGTGGTAGGTGGTGTTCATCGTTGTAGTATTGATGGCAATAATGGAGGTGGTAGTCTCGTCGGTAACGGTGATGGAGTGACTTTAGACAGACGATTAACGTAGCGACTCTTTAATCGCTGTTGTGTGGTATAAATTTGTACTCGACCATTATATGATCTGTAAATTGTATTACAACATGTTATCTGAGATGCATTACAGCATTATGTCGCATGGTATTATTTGTATTACAACTCGATGTGATATCTAAATTGTTTTGCAAGATTCTGTTATATAAGTCGTATTGCAACATTATTTATAATGTAAGTTGCATCACAAAGTTAAGTGCTATGTCAGTCGTAATGCATTATGTGTTATGTATTTCGTATTACAAAATTATGTTATGTCTTGCACCCTAACGTGTTACGCAAATTGCGTCACAGCACAAGATACGTATGTACCCTTTTACTCTTTCAGTTGTTTCAGTCATTTGACTGCAGCCATGCTGGAGCACCGCCTTTAGTCGAGCAGATCGACCACAGGACTTATTCTTTGTAAGCCTAGTACTTATTCTATCGGTCTCTTTTGCCGAACTGCTAAGTTACGGGACCGTAAACACACCAGCATCGGTTGTCAATCAATGCTAGGGGGACAAACACAGTCACACAAACATACACAAACACACACACATACATATATACATATATACATATATACGACGGACTTCTTTCAGTTTCCATCTACCAAATCCACTCACAAGGCTTTGGTCGGCCCGAGGCTATAGTAGAAGACACTTGGCCAAGGTGCCACGCAGTGGGACTGAACCCGGGACCATGTGGTTCGTAAGCAAGCTACTCCTACGCCTATATATAAGTTATATGAGACATATCACTACATCTCATATAATATGCATTATATAACATCTGTTATGTAAAGTTTGTTATGTAACAAATATTGCCATGTGATGTATAAGCTGAACAGCTATATAGAGTGCTGTGTTAATTGTGATTTATGTTGTGTGTGTTTGTGTGTGGGTATGTTTGTGTTAAGTTTCTATCACGTTTTATAAAATGTTTATATTATATCATGTGCTGTGTATGCTGTGTTATTTGTATGGTGTGTTATATAATCTATTCACTTAAGATTTGTTATGTAAGGTGTGCCACTATACATTTTTTGTTATGCGTTCGTATTTCCTGTTGTGTGTGTGTGTGTGTGTGCGCGCGCGTGTGTCTTTGACACCCGGTGTTCGTTTGTTTACGTCCCCGTAATCTGCCGTTTCGATTAGAGAGTCCGATATAATAAGTATCAGGCTTAAAAAAAAATGGGGATCTTTTCGGTTAGAATGGCAGTTTTTTCTAACGATGTCATATGAAATTGTCACCCATAATTATGACCTTAGTATCGATCTATTGCATTTCAATCTATTTTAGGGTTAGGGTTAGTTAGGTTTAGTTAGGTTTAGGGTTAGGGTCAGTGTTACGGTTAGGGGTGGGGGGAAGGGTATCTTTTTTTCTTCACAAATGTAAATAAACCCAATCTGTTTCTTAAACGAGGGACATATTCATACGGCACGGAATGTCATTTACCTCAATGGACGTCAGTGATTGGTTGAAATTGCAGAAATTGAAGAAAAAAACAACAAATATCTTACAAACTATAGAATTTTCTCAATTAAGGCAAGAGAAAAAGATGTTTTATAAACACATTCTACCAGTATACGAAGTTAAAAATCTTTTAGTTACCTAGAAATTATGTTAAAAACTGCCGTTCAAACCGAAAAGATCCAAAAAAATCACTGGAGTCGATTCGTTCGTCTAAAATTCATCAGTATGATCGTAGACTAATGACTAAAACAAGTAAAAGACAAACGATATAAAGTTATTGCAACAAAATATTAAATCAGGATCTTAATTTTAATACACGGGAAGCTTTACAGGTACTTTGATTAATCCTCTGCAAAACGATTCTACCTGTATTATATTCTTTCAGGATTTAGCTTTGGGCTATCATTGACTTAAGCACTTCAGTATTAAATGAAACAAGGCGGCGAGCTGACAGAATCGTTAATACGCCGGGTAAAATGCTTTGAGGCAATTTATCCGTCTTTACGTTCTGTGTTCACATTCTGCAGGGGTCGACTTTCCCTTTTATCCTTCCAGGGTTGATGAAATAAGTACCAGTTGAACACTAGGATTGATGTCATCGACTTACCCCTTCCCCAAACCTGCTGGCTTTGTACCAAAATTCGATGTAATCGATTTAATTCCTCCACCGAAATTGCTGGCCTTATGCCAAAATTTGAAACCAATATTAATTGTAACACTACCCTCTGTATATTGACTCCCTTTATTTTCTGTGCCCTCACTAACATTCACTCAAGTCTACAACTCCGTATTTCTCATTATTGTTGATTTAAGCCAATCACAGGCAAACTGCCCCCTGCGGTACTTTCTAAATGACAACGCTAAAAGAAATTTTGGCTTCAAATTTTGGCTCAAGGCCAGCAATATCGGGGATCGAAAGAATTCGATTACATCTACCCCAGTACTCAACTGGTACTTATTTTATCGACCCCGATGGAATGGAAGGTAAAGTCGACCTCGGTGGCATTTGAACTAAGAACGTAAAGGCGGACAAAAGAAACATTAACTTGAATATGTTTTTTAGTAGTGTGGCCTGCTTGATTATAAGCCATGTCCCATGCGGCCCACTTCTCGAAGAAGTTTGCTCATGTCTGACTTAGGCTATCGTTGTTTATTGACTTACACTAATTTCGGCTGCCCTGTATTGTCTCTTGGGTCGACTTAGTTTAAGCTTGTGTTAATTTCGTCTTCACTAGACATGGAAGACACCCATATTTTGTGCTATGTTGACATAGGATACACCTGCATGTGTATAGGATACACCTGTATTAACTGTGTCCTATATATATTATCCATTTTCCTTGTTTGTTAGCTTAAACTTGCTGTATGCGTATATATATGTGTCTGTGTCTATATTTATCTCCCACGATCGCTTGACAACTGCTGTCAGTGTGTTTACATCTCCGTAACTTAGCGGTTCGGCAAAAGAAAATGATAGAATAAGTACCAGACTTCGAAAAGCAGGTGGTGCCTTACTATGGTCGCAGTCTGATGACTGAAGCGAGTAAAATGAATAAAAGAATAAAGAATAATATCAATCAAAAGACTCTGGCCATGCTGGTGAATTGCATTTAAGCAAAAATTGATTAATCAAAAATGGACGTGAAAACGATGATGATGCCGATGATGTAATTAACTGGTAAATATTCTATTGACCCCCAGAATTACGTCTTACATTTATTGCTCGTAGATTGCAATATTTAGCAAAATGCGAAGGCGGCAAAGCTAGCAGAATTGTTAGCACGCTGGAAAAAATTCTTATGGCTGTTTTGTTTTACTTTAAGTTCTGAGTTCAAATTCCCCCGAGGTCGACGTGATCTTTTACCCTTACAGGGTCGTTAAAATAAGTAACAGATGAACACAGTGGTTGATTATTTTGTTACGGTCATTTCTATAGATATTCTATGGAAATTATAGCATGGTGCTGACTTATAAAAATATTTAGTATACTTTATAGTATATCATGTTTGCATAACGAGGTACCACGTACCTACAAACCTTTTACAGGGATTCATATCATCGACTTATCCCCTCCCATAAAATTGCTGGCCTTGTGCCAAAATTTGAAACTAGTATTTAATCTGTTTTAATTTTCTCTTTCTCTGTCTCTTTTTTCTTTCATTGACAGGATAAAGATTACGATGAACTTCGGAAGGAATGTCTCAGCGACAATGAAACTGAAGTGGAAGATGAAGAAGAAGAGGAAGATGAGAATGACGAAGGCGAGCGGGAGGTCAGTGGAAGCCCCATCCTCTACGATGGCCGAAACGACAAACTGGTCGACGAGAAACCTTTTGTGAAACTTGGCAAAACCAGCGGAGATTTGTGGACATCTACCGTCGGTTGTAGGACCAACACAGACAATGCTCTCTCGAGAAGCAAAGCACACAGCAAACAAGACGAAGGCGGCGGCCTTGCTGACAGTGGCGTTGGTGAAGACGGTGGTGATGACAGTGGCGGTGGTAGTGGCGGTTATGGTACTGGTGGATTCGACGATGCTGAGGAATTTAGCGGCGCTAACATTCATGATACTACTACTACTACCAATACTACTAATACTACAACTACTACTACTACAACTACAAATAGTGTCACCACTACTATCACCAATAGTAACAAGACGAACATTACTAAAAGCATCGCTAACGACAGCAATAACAGTAGCAACGCACACCACCACAACCACCATCACCACCATCACCACCATCAGCACACGACTAAGAACTCCGTGCACCAGAATAATAAAACTACTAACTCTAGTAATAAGCATATTTTGAGCTTTAACAACAAGACTAACCACAGTACTAACGACAATGGCTACCACAAACTGTCCGGTGTGGGTGAGGATAAGAAAGAGAAGGGGAGGAAGCAGTCGTTGGGGTTGGGTTATTCCCCTGCAGTGGCGGAAGATTTAGAGGAGGATGAGGAGACGGAGAAGGAGGGCGGTGGAGAAGGAGGAGGGAAGGAGAAGGAAGAGGAGGACGGGAACGATTCCGCCCAAACGGAAATAGACGAAGGGGAGGCGGAGGACGAGGGGGAAGAGGATGAGGCGGAGGGGGAAGAGGAAGACGAGGACGACGACGATGTTGACGGTGTTGATGATGATAATGATGGTGATGATGATGCTGATGTTGGTGAGGTTTACAAAGGGGAGAAGAAGAGCTCGAAAGTGGAAAGGCCGGCCACCGAGAAGACGCATTGCTATTCTGCTAAGAGACCCACGTCCAGCGACTATAAGGCGCATCTGACGTCGCAGCGCCTGCGTACTTCAAACGGACATGGGGACAGCGGTAATAGTAGAAGTTGTAGACGAAACCGGAAGCGATCCATCAGGGAGCATCGCCAACAACGTAGTAACGGGCGATATAGGTATTATAGTAGCGATGATGATGACGATGATGACGATGATGAAGATGATGACGATGATGATGAT
>NC_043006.1:103883845-103893845 GCF_006345805.1 Octopus sinensis | reverse complement strand
CGTCGTGGGCAGCTGAGCGGGATCCAACAGAATGAAAATAAAATTATAAAATATATAAAAGATAAACAAACTTTTTTAATTGATACACGTTTAACGCATGTTAAATATATATTGTTCGATCTCACTAAAATAGTTAGTACTCAGACTTACTCCCCGGCAATAAACGGTTTGCGATCCGACTGCCGCACACCGGGGCCGCTGCGGACGGGCTCCGGTGCGGGTCGAATGGAAGTGGGGCCGGTTTCGGGCGGAGGCGGTGGTGGCCAGCGACTAAGGCAGCAGACGAGAGGGGCAGCGGCGATGGGCGGGCCCGCTGCAGCTTTTAGACTCGCCCGGCGCCCTATGCGTCGGTGGTCGCCTCCTGCTCCTCGTTTCGAAACGGCTGCGACGAACTGCGTCCGGACTGCGGTCAACGAGCGAGTGCTATGACTGTGGTTAAATAGTTAAATCTGGAACACCCTGTATATAATTACAAACGAGAGAAGATCACTCAGATCACTCCATACATTGCGTAGAGTTTAAATTGATTGAGAGTTAGTTGCGGATACATACGTTAACATGTGCGCTCGTTCGCCTCTCGGCGTTGTTCATTCAGTGTGCAAAAACCGTGTCAAAGCCGATAGGCTACATCGAAACCTGTACTTATTTGTTTGAAAACTCTTCTACTGACATTCATGAATAAAACGCGCTTGGATGTAATTTGAAATCCGTCTATTGAAATAATTAACTGAAAATATAAATCTTTCTATTAAGCATCTGTGCAACACTCCTATCACCGAAATGCTATAATAACCGAGTCTAGACCAATTCCGTGCGAAGCAAATAATCTGCAGGAATTTTATTGCTGATTCTATAATTGACATGATTTGGATCTTTTCGGTTTGACCGGCAGTTTTTTCTAGCGGTGTCATATGAAATTGTCACCCATAATTATGACCCTAGTATCGATCTATTGCATTTCAATCTGTTTTAGGGTTAGGGTTGGTTAGGTTTAGGGTTAGAGTTAGGGGTGGGGAAAGGGTATCTTTTTTTCTTCACAAATGTAAATAAACCCAACCTGTTTCTTAAACGAGGGACATATTCATACGACACAGAATGTTTTTTTTTACCTCAATAGACATCAGTGATTTGTTGAAATTGCAGAAATTGAAGAAAAAACATCTTACAAACTATAGAATTTTCTCAATAAAGCCAAGAGAAAAAGATGTTTTATAAACACATTCTACCAGTATACGAAGTTTAAAATTTTTTAGTTACCTAGAAATTATGTTAAACACTGCCGTTCAAACCGAAAAGAGCCAATATCTGCGTGGTCATTAAATATGCTGAAAATAGCAAATAAGATATCTTACTCTGTAGGGAGACGTTACATAAATTATCTCTAAATACATCGTTGGCATGCGGCAGTATTTTACTTAGTGGTGTATCGGAGATCAGATAAGTAAGTAGTATATTCCGTACGGACGGATTAAGAAAAACGCCATAGATTAAAAATAATTTAACTATTGGAAAACAACTTCTTACCAGTTTTATCTTTTCTATAATCGTACATGTGATTGAGAAAATGATGGTGAACACGTTTTCCTAACCACTTAAATATCTTGTAGATTTTCTAAATATTGTATTGACTTAAAAATCTGCAACCCATCTTTTGCGAAGTACTAAGATATATTTTCTGTTCAGAATTGCCAGACCTATTATTGTGCAGAACCGAGCTAAGCAACATTGAAATTTACTCTAACTCACAACTGTTTCGACGTTTAAGTTTCATCAAATTTTTCTTTTTTTCCTTTAAATGTTCAGTTAGGAAGAACGTCGGTGCGCATATTACTTTACGGAGCTTCTGAGACGATTGAAAGGGATGAGAGAGAAAGGAAAATATTCTGGAGCTGAGGACCTGGCCCGAACGCTGGCAACAGAGAGGGAAAGGTCAGGGTTAGGGTCAGGTGACAGTTTTATAGCATAGAGCGTATAGAGTCTATCGTCCGAGTAGACTTAATTCGTTGCCTGGTGTAACTAGAGACAACGGATTTGAACTCCAGACGCAAAGAGCTAAGACGCCAGATGTAAACAAACAATAAAATCGAAGATGAAAAAATGTGTAATAGGCATATATGCTATAATTTGGGAGTTTTTACTCCTTCATCTGACCCATTAATCATCCATGAACTCATTGCTAAGTACACTATTGAAAATTAGATGATTTTGAAATAACGGGGCAAGCAGAGTAGGGATCTAATGTAATATAAACTGTTTCGAAGTCGCATCAGTTTTATGGCATGATATCAAAAGATAAAATCACGAACGTATAGACCGAAATTATATCACCATATATTTATTTATGACTGAGACGGTTATCACCTGTCATTCTTACAGTCTTTCGGGAGGAATTGTTTCGGCCGATCATCCTATTAGAATTTTCAGCCAAATTCTCTCAACACAAACCCTACCTCCTAATAAAGGGAAGGAGGCATTAGATGAAGTGTAATGTAGATAGAAGACGGGATGATCGCCGCAGGGAAGCTTTTGATTATAGGATGACCTGGTGTTGATAACAAAAAATAACTACAACGTAATTCTGGTTCCTATCCTATAAAGACAGACTGTACTGCATGTGTGTTTGTGTGCGAAAGAGAGAGAGAGAGAGAGAGAGAGATTAACACAAGAAATGTAGGAAGGGAATGTAAGCAAAGATTTCAGAGATACCAATATAATTATAAAGTTGATGATGATATTAATAATAATAATAATAACAACAATGATAATAATAATAATAATAATAATAATAATAATAATAATAATAATAATAATAATAATAATAATAATAATGATGATGATGATGATGATGATGATGATAATAATAATAATTTCGACTGGAAGCTCAAGGCCTCAAATTTGGGGAAACGATTAAGTCGATTACATCGACCCCAGTGGATAACTGGTATTTATTTAATCGACCCCGAAAAGATGAAAGGCAAAGTCAACCTCGGCGGAATTTGAACTCAGAACATAAAGACAGATGAAATGCTGCTTAGTTTTTTGCCCGCTGTCTTAACGATTCTGCCAAGCTCGCCGCCTTAATAACAATAACAACAACAGCAACAACAACAACAAAAACAACAACAACCACAACAACAATAATAATAATAATCCTTTCTACTATAGGCACAAAACCTGAAATTTTGAAGGTAAGACGCTAGTTGATTACATCAACCAGTGCAAAGCAGAGTTGACGCCGGTGGTATTTCAAGTGAGAACGTAAAGGTAGACGAAATATCGCTAAGCGTTTTGTCCGTCGTTCTGATGGTCTGCCAGCGCACTACAATACTAATAATAATGATGATGATGATGATGATCCACAACAAAAGCAACAAATTTCGTTTTTTTCTGACTTAAGCACAAAACCAGAAAATTTGAAATATTGACCACGAAAGAGTGAAAAGAAATTTTGACCTCGACTTGACTTGAACTCAGAAGGCAAAAAGTCGAAAGTAATACCACAAGATTTTTTCCTCCGAGGCTCTAACGATTCTGCCACTGAAGTTAATAATGGTGATGACATTGGTGTTGATGATGGTGATAATAAAAATTATAATAATTGCTTCAAATTTTGGAATAAGGTCTACAATTTAAGGGTCAGGGGTTAATGGATTATATCTACTCCAGTACTTGACTGGTACTGTATCTTATGGAATTCGAAAGCATGAATGGTAAATCTGGCCTCGGTGGGATTTGAACTCAGAACGTAAATATCTGAGCATTTTGTCCCACATGCTAAGGACGATGGTAATTCACTGCTCTTTTCTCCGCTGTTCGAACCAGACGTGGCAATTTTAAAAAATGAATTATTATTTCCAATTACGACATAGAAGGTTGTGGAAAAAGAGTTTGGAATAATAAATTCGAGTATCTGTTTGGAGATTGAAAGTATATTAAACACACATATACACACATACACACAGACACACGCATATATAAATGTATGTATATCTATATGCCTTTATATATGTATAATATATATATATAATAGATATATAAAATATATATATAGATAATATATATATATATAATAGATATATAATATATATATAGATAATATATATAATAGATATATATAATATATATAAAATATATATATGTAATATATATATAATATATATACTATATATAATACATATATATAATTTATGTATATATATATATATATATTGAAAGCTACACCAATGCTAGAACGGGACGACACTGCATAGTGCCAAAGATCCCAGCAATGCCATCACGCCTCAGGACCAGTTACTGCAACAGCCTGAGTTTCAAAGGCCCACAGCTTTTTAATATTCTCCCAAAGACTCTAAGGAACTTGCACAAAGTAGATGTAGGGTTTTTTAAATCAAAACTGGACCTCTTCCTGTCGAGAGTCCCAGATGAACCTACCTCACGGCACGAGGTGCAAATGAGGGTAGCTATATCAAACTCCAGTCTTCACCAAGTGCCACATATTTGAGGAGGCTCTTAGTATCAAGAGTGTAGCACAAAACAGCGGTGCATCAGCATTGACGCAGCTCTGAGCTGAAACTAGAAATATATATATATATGTGTGTGTGTGTGTGTGTGTGTGTGTGTGTATAAGGCAAACTGGAAATAAATTGAGATAGAGATCCTGAAATAAAACTGGCCTAAATGTCTCTCCTCAATGGACATCGACATGAAACTTAAAAAATTCATGTCTGTAATGCAAGCCATATGCTACAAATGTGTCCCGGAGAAAAAGGCTACCGTACACAAGAACAAAATCCCTCAAATCGCCTAAACAAACCAATTGAAAGCAGTGAAAAGTCTCGCCTGAAAATAGAACTGCTGGAGGTTGAAAAAAAATCTCAAACTCTCCCATAAAAAAGAATGGGCTGACAAAGAAGCCTGGGCTATAGACAATATAATATCTAACCCCAGAATTTACTACAAATTTGCCAAAGAAACAGCTTCAGTGTACTGCCGGATAGCGTCACTCCTCGAAAAAGATGGTACGCTCACAGGAAACCCAGTGATGATAAGTGAAATACTAAATGAACAATTCAAAAGTATTTTCACTCCACCCCTAGGACACTTGCAAGTCAGCAATCCAACTAACGTTTTTACCAATGAAAATATAAAAACTGAAGCAGTGATGATCTATTACATAAATATAAAGGAAGAAGATATAATAAGGTCTATAGATGAAATGAACCCAAACTCAGCTACTGGCCCTGATGGATTCCCAGGAATTCTTCTAAAAGTATGTAAGCGAGTCCTTGCAAGACCACTGCAGTCCCTCTTTCAGAGCTTCCTTGCAACTGGCAAACTTCCCAGAAAACTGAAGGAGGATAGAATATGCCCTATTCATAAAGGAGGTAGCAGAGCGGAGGCAAAGAACTACAGACCTATCTCTCTGACCTCACACATCAGCAAGGTCACGGAACGAATAGTCAGAAGAAGACTAATCGCCTTCGTTGAAGAAAATAACTTGCTGCCTGACACCCAGCATGGCTTCCGACCTGGAAGAAGCTACCTAACTCTTACAACACTATGACTGGGTGCTGAAACAGCTGCTCAACCACTCAAATGTGGAAGTGATATATCTCGACTTTGCAAATGCCTTTGATAAAGTCGATCATGGAATGTTATGTCACAAAGTGCGTGATCTCGGCATAGTTGGAAAATTGGGAGAATGACTTCATTACTTTCTGAAGGATAGAAGTCTGGTGGTAGTAGCCAATGTGGCCACCTCCAATGACATGCAAATAGTGAACGATGTTCCGCAAGGCACTGTTTTGGGACCACTACTGTTCATAATGTTCTCTCAGAAATTACCTCAGCCACACAGAGAGCCACGATTACAAGTTATGCAGATGATACAAAAGTCTCGCAGATATCCGGAACCCTAAAGACAGTATGCACCTACAATGTGAGCTGGATGAAATATATATATATATATATATATATATATATATATATATATATATATATATTATATTATATTATATAATATATAATATATATATATGTATATATATATATATATATATATATAATATATATATTATATATATATATATATATATATATATATATATATATATATATATATATATATATGTATATATATATATATATATATATAATATGATATATATATATCTATATAATATACATGTATTTTATACTATAAATGATATATATATATATATATTATATATAAAATATTTTATATATATATGTGTGTGTGTGCGTATGTATGTATATATATATATGCATACATACGCACACACACACATACACACATATATATATATATATATATATATATATATATATATATATATTATATATATATATATTATATATATATATATAACATATTATATATATACATACCTATATATATATATATATATATATATATATATATATATATATATATATATATATATATATGTTGATCAAACTATGTTACCAATTTCAGTCAGTTGTAAAACGATTTAGTCATGCTTTTCAAAAAAGTATTACTAAATCGTTATATTAGATTAATCTTTTATGAAATCAGTTCTGTGAGAGTCAAACGCGTTTTTCTCTCAAAAGTCACGTGGTGCTGGTAATTGCATTCCTTTACAACTCGGACGCGCGCACCCACACCTTTATATATGTATGCGTGTATATGTATATATGAGTATGTGTAAACTGAAATGTTGATTTCTCTGTAGTTTAACGATAACTGAAGCTATTCTCCGTTCCATAGTTTACTTAAAGTTAGCCTGAATGATTGGGTTAAGCGCAGTGAGCTAGCTTAAGTGGGTTCCACAGGCTTTAGAATTGTAAATGACTTAATAGTGTTGGATTGAGAGAAATAGTGTGCTGACACATAATATCTTACGGTATCTAGTTCCATATGTATGTGCTCTGGTTTCGAATATGCCACCTTCCATCGCGATGAAATAAGTAACAGACAAATACTGGAACGATACGTTGATTATGCCTTCACTTACATTCCCCTATTTGGAGTATTATACTTACGAAAGAAATTCATGGAGTTTTATGAATTAGCCAGAAGATTATTTTCTACTTGAACCATAACAGGCCCCCTTGAGAAGTACTACCATCCTAGACGAGAACAGACCGGCGAGTGATAGTGATGAAGGGTTAAGTCTATGCTCTTCAAACCGCCTGGCCTTCCGTAGCCTCACCACCGAACGAAATTTAATCTCATGCCTAGAACAACCGCTGTTAGAAATCTGACACCATATTTGTCAAACTTTGTTCTTCCTGTGTTCTTTTTAATGTTACTGTTTTTACAACACTCCATACACTTCCACCACCACCACCCCACCCAAATATTATTAGCGTAGACACGCTAGTCAAAATTGGCAATTTTAACGGAAGGAATATTACTCTAGATATAATGTAAAACCCGGTGAAACCTTTTAGGAGTTATCATGTGATAATATTACTAAGATTGTTAACTCTACTTATCTTCAACTATTTTATACTGCTGACTGGATCTGTTAAGTATCGAACTTGCAATAATCCCATTCGACTCCAGGATTTCGCAGGAACGTTTGTTTTGGAGTTGCTTTCATTTGAAGGCTAATCATACTGCATTGAGCTGCTGCTCTTCAAAGACAATATTGGATCTTAGAGGATTAAATACCGTTGGCTATAAATACAGCCTACTACAGAATACCAGGTACGAACAGTAAGCCTGTTGGTTTGCACTCCAATATGTTAGCATCTCGTCTTTCCGTAACTTCCATAAATTACTTAGATAATTCGCATCAACATAGTTAAGAGTTTAATAAAGAAAAAACAATACATATTATTTATCGAGGGTGGGGTAAACGTCTGGCTTTCATCCACAGGAAAATATGAATAAAATAATGTACCGCTAATGCATTGGGGTTGCGGAAATGAAAGATACTCTTCTTTTCGCGGTTGTTTAAATATGTATCAGACATTTACTGAGATAAGTATAAAATCGACTATATCGTTTCTTCAAAATGTATGGCCTTGTGCCAATATTAAGAATTACTATATTGATTGACAGCGCGTTATTTAATTACAGATCTTCACGTCCTGAATTCAGATCACGCCGGAACAGTCGAAACCATTCTCTTTTCAGAGGTCGATAAAATAGTACGTTACTCAAACGCCGAGGAATATTTAATTGGCTGTACTCTTACTGCAAAATCTGTGGTGTAGTAGGAATAGAAAGGGGGCAAATTTTGATTAGCAGATTTCTTGTCGTATTTATTTGCGTCTTTCTCCACACATTTATTTTTACCTTCATTCATCTGATAATCGATCAGTTCCCTAACACTTTTCCTTAGCTATTTCTGCCCTTGTATCAAAGTGAGAGATTTTCATTTTGAAGAAGGAAAACCAATGTCTGAGATGGTAAGGTATCGGACCAATTGATTTGTCTATTAAATGTTTAGTTACTTTCGTCTATGTTCAAATCCTACCGGTGTATGTTTTGTCTTTCATCCAAATCGATAACATACGTAGCATTCAAACATTAAGATCGATTCGCCGTTAAATATCTAGTAAATATCTATCCGGAATATATGTGATGTAAGGAATATAGACATGTGTAATAGAAGAAATATGTATGTATATACATATATATTTTTTCTGTCGCACATGTATGTATGTGTAGAAGGAATTAAAGATTATGTGATCTAAGGCATATAGGCGTATGTGATACAAAACAGTGATTTGGAAGCTTTTCTTAACTATAGTCTGAGAGAAGTAATATCTCCACCTAAAGAAATAATATCATACTTAAAGATCAAAAGGTTCATTTTAGAATAAGTTTTTTTCTATAAATCGAACGCCATAGGGTACTGAGGGTGAATAAACCATCTATAAAAACAAACAGCTTTTGATTCAATGCATAAAACATAAAAATAAATGGAGCGTTTACAAAAGAAAAACAAAAAAAGAGAAGCCGTGAAACCAGTCACAAATGTGAACATTAAATTAAATCACTTCCTTTTTCATATTTCTCAGTAATGATAGTCACAAAACAGTGAATCGCTCTGAATCCGCTGGAAAGGTTGCAGATGACAATACGTGATCTACAGGTTTCTCAGTGAATTCTAGCGATTCTTTTAATTCTTGATCGAAAAAAAAAAAAAGGACCCAAGCCAAATCCATACAAATATATGGCTGCAAGCGAATTGACAACATGATCTTCATAATAATCTCTTGAGGGTTAAATCTAAATCTATGTAAAGTATCAAGATTCTTTACAAGCTTAATAGGATAAAGTTATTTCGATAAAGTTATTCTGCAAACTGATTTTAATGAATTATATAATTTTTTTAAAAATCAGGCAACATGTCGGCAATCGGTTTCCCGTTCTGACATTGCGTCACGTGCTTGTGTGTGAATGACCATACAATATGAACTCTGAAATAACATAATCCACCTAAATATAAGTAGATATACCACAACGTGAGAATAATCCGTCTCGATAAGGAGTGCCAGTAATTCCAATTTCACAAACGATACATTTTATTGTAGTGAATAATACAATATCATTGTCCCCTGTGAGTGAAACAAATCTTCTCGTAATAGACGAGCGGCCCGTCCAGGAAAAATACTACTTTCTCACCAGTTTAAACGTATGAAAACAAGAGACAAACAGCATCTCGTGTGAATCGTTATGATTAAGGAGACATAATAATAATAATAATAATAATAATAAAATAATAATAATAATAATAATAATAATAATAATATTAATAATAATGATGATGATGATGATGATAATTAAAACAAACAAGTGAACTATTATTATTATTGTTATTATTATTGTTGTTGTTGTTATTATTTTTATTATTATTATTATTATTATTATTATTATTATTATTATTATTATTATATATTCTGCTCATAAAAAGTTGAACATGAAGAACTTTGAAATAATTTCGTCAATCATGACTATATATATATATATATATATATATAT